>NW_008332149.1:4406080-4453967 GCF_000622305.1 Nannospalax galili | reverse complement strand
CACACACACACACACACACACACACACACACACACACACACACAGAATGCTAGTGCTGCCAGCAAGATGCTTCAGTGGGTAAAAGTGCTGCCACTAAGCCTGATGACCTGAGTTCGAGCCCCAGGATCCACAGTGGAGAGAATGGATTTCTAAAAACTGTCCTCTGATCTCCATTCACACACATACATCATACATACCACACATACACGACTGCTACTACTACTGATCATGATGATAAAAGGAACACTAGGGAAAGACTGTGCTGAACAAGCAGACAAGGTGTATTTCCTGAATACTTCTAATCACCACGTAATAATCTCAATGGACTCTACAGCTTAGAGAGTCACATGCATGAACATATTTTCCATGGAAATGTAGATACATGCAACATCGATTTTCACTTTTGCCTCAAAATGTCCTTTAAGGATCTTTACTGAGGGAGGATTGGAGTTAGAAAAGATGGCTCGGATGTTAAGAGCACTGACTGCTCTTGCAGAGGACCCAGGTTTGATTCCCAGCATCCACATAGAAGCTAGCAACTATCCAAAACTTCAGTTCCAGGGGATCCAATGCCCTCTTCTGGCCTCCATGGGCACTGCATGCATGTGGTGCACTTACATACATGTAGGGAAAACACTCATAGCCATAAAATAAAAATAAACACATTTTTTAAAAAAAGACTATTGGGGCTGGAGAGATGGCTCAGTGGTTAAGAACACTGGTTGTTCTTGCCAAAGACCTGGGTTCGAATCCCAGCACCCACATGGCAGCTATCCGTAACTCTGGTTCCAGGGGATCTGACAGTCTTTCTGCCCTCTGTGGGCACTGCATGACACAGGTGCACTTACCTACATGCAGGCAATACACGCATACACATAAAGTAAAAACAATAAATATTTTTAAAAAATCTTTACTGGCCAAGCATGATGGCACCCACTTATAATCCTAGCACTTGGGAGGTGGAAGCAGGAGGGTCAGGAGGTCAGCCTCAGCTACATGTAAATGTGAGGCTAGCCTGAGCTACATGAGACCTTGTCTCAGAAACAAAAGGTCTAATGTTAAAATCCCAGTAAATGTGACACTGGAGATCTCAAACCCATCATTATGACAAGAGACAGAGGAGACTTACCCAATGTGGGGTGGGGAAGTAGATGTGCTATCTCAGGCAAGAGAGTCTGCAGAGCTGCATCCCATTAGAGAAAACGGGAGTCAGCAGGGCAAACTCCTGTATGGCCAGGCTGGCTGAGTGCTCCGGAAAGGAGCAATTTTAGGGTACCCAGGGCAGGAACCCTGACCCAGCCTGGAGTGCCGGCACCTGCTGGCACCACAGGTGCTCCAAGGGCTTCACTCTAACACAGATACCTCCTGTCTTCTGGGCTGAGCTCCCTCTACTCAGCAGCTCCTGCCCATTTTCCCTCACTCTACAACATATGTAGGGAAAGGAAACGCAAGTAAAAAGCATTTTCCTGCTGCTGTAGAGAAGCTTTTTTCTGAGACATAGGACACACTCATCACTTGCTCTCTCTCTGACTTTCCAACTTAACTTTCAGGACACTCTGTAAGATAAGGACCACATAGCATACCAGGCACCTTTCCGAAGGGCACCAGCACATGCTTAGCTGAGTGGAAAGTTCCAGAGGTGTCTAGAATGCCACTCACTGCCAGGTGGGGTTGTCAAATGGGTGGTAAAATTCTGACATCTTTTAAACTTGCCTTTTCCCAGCACACAAATGTGAAGGCCTTGGCAAATCTGCTTGGGGGATGGGAGGTATTTCTGCCAGAAAGGACCGGAACCTTCCATCTTTTACCTTCATGTTCCCAAGAGGGCTGCAGAAGAACTAGAAGAACTAAACCAACCATTTTGCAGAAGTCACACCCAGGCAACATTTAGCACATTGGGTTGTCCATAAACTGTTAAAACTGGGGCCTGCTTTCCCTTGCATCCTTCAAGGCTTGCTCGAGCTCTCCTGAGTAGTTAGTTATCTGTTTTGTAGCAATTTTGTGATCTAGAGGTAACTGTAACTTGCTGAAGTTTGAGGATTTTTTTTTTTTTTAAATATAACACTCTAAAAAAAAATCAAGAGAATCGTAACTATCAGGGCGAGGAGGCTGGGGACGAAAGACACTGTTATTCTTTATTGGCTTCCCACAAATGTGTTAAGAAGGTGTCCTAGTCTCACCACTTCAAGTCCTTTGGGCAGGAGGAGCCCCCAGAGTGAACTTACAGGTGCCCACCTCAGAGTCTACAACAGGGGCTCCAAGTGTGACTAGAAGTGCCAGTTCCATGAGGGCTCCTCCCTGTACCTCCTTCTCCTGTCCCTGGGTCCTTAGTAAAGAGGACCCAGCACCCATAGCAGGATGCGGTGTGCTGCGTCTCATCTGAAGTCTTTGTGGGTGAGAGAGAAGCATCCTGTTTGCCTGCCGTGGCCCTGAGGCACAGACTTCAGAGAAGAAACACGGCTGTGTTGGAGACACCCAGGGTGGGTGGAAGTGGAAGGCTGGAATCAGGAGGTTGCCTCAACTGGGGTTGGAGCTCAAGAGTCCCACAAGCTAGCAGGGGAGATCCCCAGAGGCCCCACACTCCTGTGCTCACTCAGCTATCTGCTGTGAGTTGTTTACTTCTTTAAATGTTTATTTATTACTGTGTAGGGAAGGGTAATGCCACAGAGTACATGTGGAAGTCAGAAGAGCTGGTTCTCTCCTTCCATCCTTCCATCATGGGATTCAGGGATTGAACTTAAGTCATCAGGTTTGCATGGCAAGTGCTCTTACCTGCTGAGCCACATCGACAGCCCTGTTGCAAACTATTTAACAAGGGCACAGGGCCATTCCCTGTGGTGGGCAGGTGTGAACTGCCCTGCCAGTCTCAAAGTCCTCAGGATGGGATTTCCAAAGGTTCTCACCTGAAGCAGGTGTGGGTAGCTGGCCCAGACAGACTTCATTCCTGGCTGGACACAGACTCCTGGCTCTGCGTGGAGTCCAGTGGCTGGTTCCCACCGCTAACAGCAAAAGGCTCCCAGGCATTGGCTTGGGAGTATGGGACAGCAGGAGGCCACTCTCATGGGTGGTATCCAGTGGGGCAGAAGCATGCAGAAGACTCCTATGGATCTCTCCCAACTACTGACTTATCACAGGGCAAATGGCTGAGAAGGGAACCCCTTTACCAGTGTGCTCAGCAGAGGTTCAGGCTAGGTCCAAACCCGAGAGACCTGGGACCACATGCCAGACGGGGCAGAGCATTCTCCCAAGTAACTGTCACAACAACGTGGGGACCCTGGTTCCACAGAGAAGGAAACTGGGCTTGGGGCTCAGAGCTTTGTCCAATGCAAGTGTGCTGCTCAGCCAAAATGAGCCACCAGACACGTTTTCCTCACAGTTCTAGAGGTTGGAAGTCCGAGGCACACTGCCGACAGCTGGCTTCTTCACATGTTCATCCCGTGTCTATGTCCTAATCTCTTCTTTTTTAAAAAATATTTTATTTGTTATTTTTATTTATTTTATGTACATGAGTGTATTGCCTGCATGTATGTAAGTGCACCAGTGTCATGCAATGCCCACAGAGGTCAGACGAGGGCATCAAATTCCCCTGAAACTGGGGTTACATACATACAGGCAATACACTTATACACATAAAAAAAAATACATTTTTTTAAAACCACAAATTTAAAATGAGGTTTACAGAAAGTTAAATGTGGAAAATTGTCCCTGAGCATTAACTGACTGAATACTTAATTTCAAAACTGTACTTAGGGGCTGGAGAGATGGCTCAGTGGTTAAAAGCACCAACTGCTTTTGCAGAGGACTTGGGTTCTGTTCACCCACATAGTGGCTAACAGCAGTTCCTAACACCAGTTCCAAGGGGCCTAATGCCCTCTTCTGGCCTGCACAGGCATTGCATGCACTGGTGCACTTACAGATATGCAGGTAAAACACTCATACACATAAAATAAAAATAATTGCATCAAAAAATTTAAATGTCTCCCATGCAACAGAGAGCCAGAAAAACAAAAGGTCACAAATGGCCAAAATGTAGAGAATAAGAGTCTTCAGAGTGCGGGTCCTTGAACAGAATATTAAAATCCACCCACCCATGGCTCAGGGACCATTGCAGAAGGGGGGGGTTGATTGTAAGAGCCAGGGAGGAGGTGCATGACCATATGGAAATAAGAGTCCTACAAGCTCCTGGAATACTTCTCATATGACCCTACAGCAATGTTGTCAGCATGCACAAGACCCATGCAAAGTCAAGCAGACAAAACCCCAGTACAGAACGGTGGAAATAAACAGTAAGCCCCAATCTTATTTGAAGAATTATTAGCAACTGATTACTGCTGGGTGAGGAAGAGTGGATCTTCTTGAAGGGAGGGACTCTAGATAGGCTGACTAGAACTCAATGGGTGAATATGTACTGAGGGACATCTAGGGACAATAATACAAGTGACAGAATATATGAATTCAAGTTGGAGGCTAGTAGAGAGCAGGGTATAAAGATGATTAAGATGTTCTGTATGAAATACACAAAAAAATCAATAAAAATTTTAAAAAATTTAAATGTACTTAATTTAAAACAATGATCCCTAATATATCCAACCATGTGTTTATGAGAATAGGAAGGAAAGAATGTCCTAAAGGTTAGTAGCAGGCTGAATAGTGCCCCACCTAGAACCTCAAAATGTGGCTTTTTGGGAAACAGGTCTGGTGAAGGATGTGAAAGGTGAAATCACCCCGCAGGTTAGGGAAAGCCCCAATCCAAAGGCTGGTGTCCTTCCCCAAAGAAAGCAGGACACACGGGCCTACAAAGAATGGGCCATCTAATGACGGGGCAGAGACAGGAGTGGCTCAGTTATAAGCCTGTGAACACCAAGAACAAGCAACGACCAGAAGACTAAGGAAAGCTCCTCTTCTAGAACCTTCAACAGGAGCCCAGACCTGCCCACAGCTGATCTCAGATTCCTAGTCTTTTCTACTGTATAAGAAATTTCTGCTGTTTGAAGGTATGTGAGACTGGCATGCTGTTAGGACAGTCCTAGAAAACTGCCAAAGGAAAACCCACAGATGTGTTTCCTCACTATTCTGGAGATCAACGTGCCAGCGTGTTCCCACAGAAGCAGAAATGAGCTGGCGCTCGGAGTCCCAGTCGGTTCTACCAAACAGGCCAGCTGACCCCACCAGCGTGACTGGGACCTGAGCAACACAGTCAGAATCCTAGGTGTCTACAGGGAAGAGAAGAAAACCGAAGCCACTCGGGCAGGAGGAGGAAGCAGCTGAAGGTGGGCCTCTGAGCAGACCAAGAAGATCGTCCATCGCTAGAGAACCCAATGAGGCAGAAAACTTGAGTTGGCAGCTGAACTACTTCCTGTATCTTTTTTTTTTTTTGACAAGACAGCTGTGGCTTAGCAAGGTTCCTAGTTTCGCAGCCCCTACATCTGCGCACCACATGCCCGCACTGTAAACTGTTTAGCCTGTTGCCTTGGGATCCCCTCCGGCACGTTGCGGAGGTGGGACAAGGAGCCTCCTGCACATGTTTGACTGTGCCCTGGGCCTTCCAATGCAGAGTTGCCGCATCACCAAGACAGACAGAGCAGCGATGGATCTACAAGGAAAAGTACCCTGTGGCACTCCAACCTCAGACCATTCCAGTGTGCTGCTACAGGAAAGGGCTCAGTGGAAGCACTCGGTTCAGAGCAAAAGCCACTCACTGCCTCCATCCACTGCATTTCGAGCCTAATAAATATTTGAACACCTCTCAGAAGACAAGTACTTAGAAACACACGCCTCTCTTCTTTTCCAAGCTGTCCACCAGGTTACTTCAAGCTGTGCAAGGAGGAAATATAAATCTTTCAATGTAACAAAGTTTGCTGCTGGGATTCCATATTTGCTTCAAGCACCACTGTCTCTGAGTTGTCATTCTAGAACTTTCTCCCTCCTCATGTACCTGGACTAAAGATCTGATTCCTATCCATGTGAATATAGGAAGTGAGAAGAAAGGAAGTCCCTCCCGGCAGCACTCATGTGACTGATGGGTTGGGCAGACTGAACACAAATAGGGATATGTCCATTCTGTGAGGCAGAGGCTGCTCTCCCTCTTTTGAAGCAGGGAAGCAGGGGGTCTGAGGGCAGTAGGAAGACAGGAGGAGATTCAGTGCAACCCTTGCCCCATAAGCACGAGAGTGGACCATGGAGACCGTTCTGTCACTCTGGACAGCACTTCCAGTTTATCCAGAGGCCTGATGGGGATGGAGAACATGTCACTGGTGGGATCCAGGAAGACCAGACATAATGCAGTCAGACAGACCCTCTGCAAGGGACAGAATGTGCTCTCACAGGGGCAGGCTGTCCACTCTTTCCTGGCGTCTGTGAGACTCAAATGCTATGTCCAATTACAATAACGTGCCATGTGCTGCATTTTTGCCATCACAAGGAGCCACGAGTTTTTCTGGTACTTAGGACCCACCGTCTTACCCTGCACCATTTTAATGTTGTACAAAAAATCTGAAAGTCCTTCAAATACATCCTTCATGTCTACCCCACCTAAGGTACCTATTTAATACAAGAAGCTCCCTTTACTTTCATTGGAACAAAAATTCATGACCACCCTGGAAACTGCTGATTTCTGGGTTGGGTTTAATTTGGGGAGCAAGTATTAGTGGTTCCCATATGCTAGAGATGGCCTGCATCCTGGCTCTGATCACCACTGCTACCCAGAAGAGGGGACCAAGGTAGCACGGGGGGCTAAGACAGAGGTCTCATATGGAAGAACAAGGAGCTGGGGTGACCCCTGTGGCCAGGAAGTCCTTCCCATCCCATTCTACTCCTTCCTAATATGGTAATAAGGGGTAAGACAGGCAGTTCTAGAAAAAGCACACTGAGCAAGGGGGCCCATGCTTGATTCCTTTCTCTGTCAAGGCTGTGGCTGGAAGCGTGGCACCTGTGGAGGTCTTTTTGCTGAGTTTCAGCCTCGGTGGGTAGGACTTCCTCTTGTCTAGACATTGGCATAGCACAAAGCCTGGCAAGGGCATCCTGGCAATATGCCAAGTCTTCTGTAAGTGGCAGCACAGGGATCCTTCTGGGAGAGGGGAGCATACCTCACCCTCTCCAAATGGCACCCCTCTCCTACAAGGCTTGAAGAAGGAAGGCTATAAATGCTGCCCTTGGCAATGACCTGGACTTTTATACATTCTCTAGTCTCTCTAGATCCAGAGGGAATTGTGCCATGAGTGGAATTCAACCCAAAGGCTCCAGAGCAAGAAGGCCATGGAAGGCAGTGCTAAGAAACTTACTGAACAGAATCTTTTAGCACCTATTCCATAGGAAACAAACTCACGTCCTACAGAAGATGCTGCTAACAGAGGCTGACAGGAAAGACAACCTATAGGATGTCACACGAGGGAGAAAGGAGACTTGGGGAATCGTTTTCCTTCATGTCTTCCTGGATTACATTTTTTTTAAATTCAGTTTTTGTTTATTATCTGAGCATCCTTTATCTTAACAATAATCATATACCAGTTCAGTTATTAAAAATAAGTTGAAGGGCTGGAGAGACTTGCTCAGTGGTCCTTAAGAGGGCTTGCTGAACAATCAGGAGACTGGAATGCAGATCCAGAATCCATTAACAGGCCAGGCATCGCCTCCCCGGGACCTGTAACCCCAGTTTCAAGGGGACAGAACAGGAGGATCACTGGGCTAGTTGGCTTCCAACCTTGTTGACAAAAAAAATGAGCCCCTGGTTCAGAAAGAGACCATGTGTCAAAGGATAGGTGGGGAATGACAGAGGACGACCTTTAGAGGGAGTAAAATTTGAAATCTTCCATGTATGGGAAGGTCCCATGAAGCTAGGTTTCTCAACGGGTAATTTTATGTCATGGGAAGCTATCCTCCACGTGGTGGGGTGTTCTACACAGGTCAGGGTGTTCAGGAGCAGCCTAACCTCTACCCTCAGATTCCAGCAGCACCCTCACCCAAACTGTGACAACTCAAAGTGACTCTAGGGCATGATCCATCAGCAAAATTGTCCCTGGCTAAGAGTTATGGTCCAGCTTTCAGAACATTCTACATGTGGTGACCACCACAGAGGGCTGACTGTAGACCAGGTATCATACTATGTATCGCTTTTTACATCCACTCCCACCCCACAAATGAGGGAATCGAGGGACAGAGAACCAACACATTTGCCCGAGCTCACACAGCTACTTAATTCGAAAGTCAAACCTAGTTGGGGGGAGAAGATCAGATCTAAGGAAATGGAGTTAGGGCTACCAGGGTGATTTTCACCACCAAGGTATTGACCATTTGGGGGCTGCTGTGCAACAGAGAGTCCTCATATTATATGTGGGGACACAGAAGCCACACTAAGAAGTGGGGTCAGACAGAGGCAGGATGGGGCTCTGAGCCCCTATTTTCCTCTCTGGGTGCTGAAAGTCAACTTGACACAGGGATCCCAATGGTGAGTCTGAGTTCAACATCTAGGAAGTGATGGTCTGAGATAAGGAGGGGGGGGTGGAGGAGGGATGGACCTCAGGCCAAGGACCAACCATGATCCAAGGTTGGGAGGCCAAGGCCCACAGCTAACCCTCTAACAATAGAGATGGCTCTGCATCATGTCTTCCACACACTCTAGCCCAGCTGGAAATGGGTGGGACAGCCAGGGCTAAGCATCAGGGCCAAGGGGCCCCACTCTCAAGAGGATCAAACCTTATTAGCATAGCTGACCCATCCTACAAACAGCCAACATTCAAAAGCCCTCACTTAATCAGGTACCACATCCCCAAGGCCAAACCTTTTCTCTCTATCATCACTCAGATACTGGGACCCTCCCAATACACCCTGCCAAAGCCTGTCTCAGGCTTCTGCACTGGCCTCTCCTAGAGTGTCCTGCCTCCCAGGGCCTCTCTTCCTGCATCTGCTGTCCTCAACTCCCAGTAACCTCTCCAGGTACCAGGAGATGCTACCCTTCAGCTGCCGTGCTTCCTTCTTAGAATTTGTGTTTGCCCCGGTGGATGGACAGGAGCTGATTTTCTTGCTGCACACACAGCCATCAGCGTTGTCTCGGGAATGCAGATGACCTAGGACCTCAATTAATATTGGCAGCAGAAAAGGATGAATTGAAGAATGAGCACATGTGGCAGGAAACCGGAACTGAGGCAGATCTCCCAGGTGTGGGTTTTTAAAAGGAAAAAAAGACACTGTGTGGAGCTGCAAATCATTGAAGAAACCAAATGACTGGAAGGCAGGCACCTTCCTTCCTGCTTCCTGTCCAGAGGAGCTTCCGACTCCAGCCCAGGGTACCAAAGAGATGCCCAGTGCCACTTCCACCTCCTGATTTGCCAGTGCTGGGCACACAGAACAGGGAACAAGCATGTGAATTAAGCCCTTATTCCAGGGGAGAATTTTCCAGGTAACAGTTTTAAGGCCTGAATTTCACTTACGATGTTGATTTTGATGAAATGCTTCACATAATACACTGACCACAGTTAGCCTTTGCTTGATGGTTTGTGCAGGTCTTTAGCTCACCCAAGTCACCATTCTCTTGCACAGGGAAGCCCACGCTGTGGTGTGTGGGAACCTGGGCCCCATGTGTTCTGGCCCCAGATCACATGCTGTGGTTAACATTTAGTATCGTTTTCTGTCTCCTCCCTGGCTGCCGGGCACTGCAATTTGCCAACCAGTCCTCCAGTCTCTACCAGTGCTTCACATATGCTCTGAACTGAAAAAGCAGAACCTGTCAGAACTTTGTGTAAACAGAGTTAGCAGAACCTGAGTGACAAACAAGACGCTCTTTTAACTAGGATGCAGGGACGTTGGGCCTTCTACTCTGGGCTTAGGAAGGACTTCTGTGCCTTAGCCTCCGGCTGTGTGTGTCCCACAAAGGCCACTGCCCTGCCAGTTGCTCCCAGAACAGCAGAACAAGGCTACATCATGACAAGTGGCTCGACGGCTTAGAGCTTTCATGGTAGCAAGGGCTGGAAGGCAGAGATGACGGCGTGCTCAGAAAACCCCACCTCAAGCCACTCGGTGTTCAGTGAGGCTGAAGCTGCGAATGAGGCTGCTTAGCCACGTGAAATCTTGGGTTCGGGGCTCTGGAGGAGGCTCAGACGTAAAGCGCTTGCCGCAGAAGCATGAGGATCTGAGTTCTGATCCCAAACATCCACATAAAAGTTAGGAATGGTGGACGCTGAAGAGATAGGGCAGCGGTTAAGAACACTGGTTGCTCTTGCAGAAGACCCGGGTTCAAATCCCAGCACCCACATGGCAGCTAACAACTGTCCATAACTCCAGTTCCAGGGGATCTGACAGTCTCTTCTGTCCTCTGCAGGCATCACATAACACGGGTGCACTTACTACATGCAATATAACTCCAGTTCCAGGGGATCTGACAGTCTCTTCTGTCCTCTGCAGGCATTGCATAACACGGGTGCACTTACTACATGCAGGCAATACACACATACACATGAAATAATAAATAAATAAATTTTTTTTGGTCTTTTTGAGACAGGGTCTCCCTGTAGCCCCAGCTGTCCTAGAACTCACTATATAGACCAGGCTGGCCTCGATCTCACAGTTCCAGGGGATCTGACAGTCTCTTCTGTCCTCTGCAGGCATTGCATAACACGGGTGCACTTACTACATGCAGGCAATACACACATACACATGAAATAATAAATAAATAAATTTTTTTTGGTCTTTTTGAGACAGGGTCTCCCTGTAGCCCCAGCTGTCCTAGAACTCACTATATAGACCAGGCTGGCCTCGATCTCACAAAGATCAGCCTGCCTCTGCCTCCAAAATGCTGGGATTACAGGCATGTGCCACCATGCCCGGCTGATACAATTTTTTTTTTTTTTTTAAAGTTAGGACTGGTGGCATGTGCCTGTAATTCCAGCACTTGGGAGGTAAAGACAGGAGGAGCCCCGGAGCTCACTGGTCAGCCAGTACAGCTGAGTTCATGAGCTCTACACCAGAGAGAGATCCCATCTCAAAAAAATAAGGTGGGGGGATTAAGGAAGACACATTAACCTCTGGTTTGTGCATATGGATGCACACATGGGCATGCACACCTGCACACACACTTGCACATACACACCAAAAATAAAATAAATGAATAAACGAAACCTTTAAGAAACTCGGGATCGCTATCACAGACCCCTCTACTTTAACCTCCCTCACTTTTGAGAGCAGTGTCTTCAAAGGAGTCTTGTGTGAACAAAGAACTGCAGGTGACATGACACTGAGTCCCATCGTGAGCAGGCCCCTGACAGGCAGAGGTTTCCGAAGTGAAGCAGAATCTGGGGGCCTTCACAGGCCTCCCTGGGAAACCAGCGCACACAGCAATACAGGCAGTGCTGTGTATCCACGGGAAAATAAAAATTGAGTGTGCACTGAGCACCTACAGGCCTCTCTTTCTGGTCAGGATTCCCTGAGTATAGGGTAACAACTGTGAACAGTATTACATCAAATCAAGTGTTCTAAGTCACCTAGAGAGGATTTAAATCATGTATGGGAGGGTGTGTGTAGGTTACACGCTACTCTAAGGAGCACTCTGTGCCATTTGGCTGGTGGGAATTGAGTACTAGGACTCAGTAGCTGAGGGGGTCCTGGAACAAGTTCCTGGGGACCCCGGGCTTCTTCTCAGCTACTTCCCATGCCTTGGGAGGACAGTGGGTCTTCTTCTGTTCTCTCTCTCTCTCTCTCTCTCTCTCTCAGGTAAACTTTCACAACAGGATATTAAAGTACTTCCTCTGCAGTCAAACTCTGAACCACATTGGTAACATGTATGTGTCTCATGTATATTTATAGAACATAAAAGATGGGAGTGGAGAGATCAAGTGTTACTTAGTGGCTCTGCACGTTTTGAAATGAGGGGACTTTTACCTTCAACATATTTTGGTTTCTCAATGTCTTTTATAATTAGGTAGGTAAAAGGTACTTCAAGATTTTTTTCTGTAACTAAGCCAGGTGTAGTGGCACACACCTATAATCCTAGCACTTGGGAGGCCGAGACAGGAAGATCAGGAATTCAAGGTCATCCTCAGCTACAAAGAGAGTTCAAAGCTAGCCTGGGCTACATGAGTCTGTCTCTCTTTCTCTCTCTCAAAAAAAAAAAAAAAGGCCAGCAAGATGGTTCAGCAGGTAAAGGTGTTTCCCACTAAACCTGATGACTTGAGTTTGATCTCTGGGACCCACACGGTAGAAAAAGGGAACTGACTCCTGCAAGTTGTCCTCTGACCTCCACACATGCATTGTGGTATGCGGTATGCACATACCCCCCCATAAATAAATGTTGTGGTTTTTTTTTTTGGTCTTTTTGAGACAAGGTCTCCCTGTAGCCCCACC
Organism: Nannospalax galili; assembly: GCF_000622305.1. Lineage (NCBI taxonomy): Eukaryota > Metazoa > Chordata > Mammalia > Rodentia > Spalacidae > Nannospalax > Nannospalax galili. Next base: position 4,441,637 of record NW_008332149.1, on the reverse strand, counting down.
TGGCCTGGAACTTACTATGTAGACCACACTGGTCTTGAACTCACAGAGATCTGCCTGCCTCTGCCCCCCAAGTGCTGGGATCAAAGGCGTGTACTACCACACCCAGCCTAATAAATGCCATTTTTAATTGCCTTTTCATCTCACATGCCACCTCCTTTTCCACCAAAAATCTATGTCCACAGTATTCATTCCACTGGCTCAAAGCCACCTGTGCAGGAGACCTTCCATGAGGTGAGGAGTCAGCAATCCAGGGTTCCTTCAAGTCTGGTTCAGAATTCATGCAGAATCTACACTTGCCACTGTGTCAGTTGGAAACTTTTCTAATTTGAGTTTTCTGCCTGGGCATTTGTTTTCTATCAGAAATGATCAAAGATGAAGCCTCTTAGATGCTGGGACATCCCCTGGGCTCAGTGTCTACACCAAATGATCAAAAAAGCACAAGCAACACACAGTGTAGTCCCAGACCGAAAATTTCAGCAGAGAGGTGGTCTCAGAGCACCTGGGACCTGCAGGACTGAATGGTTACCCCTGGAAGTGGGACCCACGATCAGTATTGCCACATGCTGTGTGTGACTTAGGTTTATTTGAGCTAGAAGGCTTCTGACTTGTGCTAGATGCTGGTCCCTATGTGAGTGGCCAAGTAAGACTGCCTCCTTACCAGAACACAGGGAGGTACTTGGATATTTGCACGAAAAAAAGCCCCAGGTTCCCTGCCTCTGAGTCCCTGTGACTGTTTTCCAATTCTATCTCTAACTTCAATAACTGTCCCATGTTACTACTTCAATGTGGGTCCCTCAGCCTACTTTTCCAGCAGTGTGTGGCCTTGTCCACAGAGTGGACCTAACATTTCACAGCAGAGTGTTAATATGAATACATGTTCATAAATGGAGCTATGAAGTCTCACCCCTGTTGTGTCTATTGACATTTATTGTGTGTTCCTCATAAGAAATTTTGCCAGAAAAACTTAAGGTTCTCTTTAAAGGTTCATTTCTAAACATGCCTTTTCCTGTTCTAAGTGTAATACACTGCAAAATGTTCACTTTTTCATTCTGGCTGAGAGGCCACATTATAAACTCACTCATGGCTCTAGGCCACCAGCAGTTGGGGGTGGTGTTTGGATATTTGCATACACAGCCTCAGGTTCCCTGCCGCTCAGAGTGCTATTTCCATCCTTTTCCATCTGTCTCCCCAGAGAGAGGGACTTTTTGAGACAGGGTCTCCCTGCAGTCCCAACTGGCCTGGAACTCACTATATAGATCAGGCTAGCCTCAATCTCACAGAGATCCACTTGCTTCTGCCTCCCAAATGAGCGAGCACATGGTGCTTCTTAACCTGAGTCCCTCAGACAGCTCCAGTCTCCAATCCCATCCAGGTGGAAAAGCCTGTGAAGCCTGGTGGTTCAAATAGTGTGGGGAACAAGAGTCAAATCTAGAACTTGGGGCTCCCCAACTTTCAACCGGAGCCTCTCAGTAAGCTTGGTGCTACTTAGCTAGGTGAGATATTTTCTGGGAAATTTGGTGTTTTGCTGAAGAATTCTCCCAGGTCTGAATGACTGCAGCTTTTCAGACCAAGGCGCAGACAAGGAAGTCAAGTTACCTGGTCCTGAAGTTTCTGAAACATCAGAGGGTGCGGCTCTTCCAAGATCGTCTCATTGAGCCGAGACTGCCCCTCCACGTTGACTTGTGAGGAGGCCTTATTGGACAGGAAGGTCATGTAGATCTCCTTGGCCTTTTCCTGCATCTGGAGAAGGCAGAGGTCCGTTATCAGCCAGCACAGCCCTTCCTGGCCTGAAGCCAGCTCCACCCTCCAGCCAGCCCCAGAAGAACTGCAGCTGGGAGCTTTCGCTGCCTCCAGAGTCAAGCTCCCTTCAAGGGCGCGTGATAGCCTGGCCTACCCTACACCCACTCGTGCATCTCTGGCCAGGTCTCCTGCATGAAAAGCGCTACACTGGTCATTCAGAAACAATGAGAACAAATCCTGGCCCTGAGTAAGTATTCAAGTCTGACTCAGGACCATCCTGTGAACTCTCAAATTCAGGGCTCATGGAAACATTATTCAGTCCTAAGGGGGATGAAACACTCACTGGTCAACACTCTAACCTGAATGAACCTTGGAAATGTTAAGCTAAATGAAAGAAACCAGACACATACTGTAGGACCCCATTTGTGGGAAATATCCAGAAGGTGCAAATCCAGACAGAGATCAGTGGTAGCCAGGGGCTTGTGGAAGGACGAAACAGGAATGAAAGTGGGGGCAGACAGGCATAGGGAATAGTTTAGCAACCTGAGACTCTACTTGGTTTGGGCTGTGCACACACCTGTCTTCCTCCACACTTGGCAGCCTGGGTGCCTCATTCACACGTACTAAGCACACACCCCTTCTAACAATGTACCTAGCAACCTGTTAGCAGCTTAGGACCCCGTCTTGCACTGAGCTCCACAAACACCCCACTCCAAACAATGGAATAAGTTTCTCTCCCCTCCTTAAAGATCAAAATATGGAGTTTCCATCCAGTCATACTACAGTCATATCTGGGAACAAAGGGATGGACAGGGGTGGGGGTGTGAGGGGGGCAACCTAGCCTGAACTAGTTTGGGTTGCATGTACAATAAGGCAAACTGTGTCCTCTAAGTGAACTTTTAGGGAGGATCCTCTATTTATCATCTTATGCCTATGCACAAGTGTGCACATGATTAAAATCAGACACAATACAGAAGGGGACATGTGTAGTCAGGGTTATATAACTTAGATGTGTCAATCAAAATAGAGAACTGCTCATTATATACACTTAGTAACCACCCCCTCCTTCTGGACCCTTTTTAACAGTAGTCCCAGGCAATGGCCTGGGATCCTGAGTACATGCTCACTCACGTGCTCCCCCTTCACTCTTCATAGTGTATTACTTACTGATCTGTACTATGGCCTCTCTTTCAAGTAAAGTTTCGTTGCTACCTTACAGTCTATGAGCACCTCTATTTCAGTTTCTTGAGTAAGAGGCCAAGATCCTGGAATACCTGTCCCAGACTCTGACCACTGGTAACAAAGCATTGATGGGTATGGGAATTTTCTTTGGGGTGTTGAAAGGGTTCTGGAACCAGTGAGTGGTGATGACCCTACAGCACCACAAATAAAGTCAGCACCACAGAAAAGTGGCAAACGTTAAGTTCCACTAGGATAAACAAAGTCCAGTTAAACCAAACACACACACACACACACACACACACACACACACACACACACACACGCAGACATACACACATATGCACACATATACACAGGTGCACACATGCATGCATACATGCTCACTAGCACATGCTATGCTACAGATACACACTGCCTCCTGGCCATTCTCCCTGTTAATGCTCGTTTTCTGGTGAAGGCTAAGGTTAGGATGGGTGACATCAGGACTGTTTGATTCCAAATTTTGATCTCACTTGGGACCCAGCTTGCAAGGCACACTGAGCTCTCTGGGTTGGATGGCTTGTTAGCCTCCAGAGGAGGATGTCCTTCCTTGTATAAGTAATACAAAGCTCACTCACTGTGTACCCAGAAGTCCCCAGCGCAGCCCCTCCTGCAAAGCACTAGGTACCCCCACCAGCCTGGGGAGTCTTGGAGATGGAGGGGGGAAGGGGAAGGATGCTTGTTCATCTCTCATCTGCATACTAAGAGCCGTGGCAGAGCTGTGACAGTCCCCGATGGAAGGAGCAGGCTTCACAGTACGCACCCTGTCTTTAAAAGGGCCAGCTTCATAGTGGGCTCTCCACCAGAACTTCCCCGGACCCTCCCCTTTCTTGAAGAGGAAGGAGACTTCCTGTGCACCTGTTCCACCTGCAGCAGAGACAGCTAGCTTCTGAACCTCAGGTCTCAGGCACCACCTGACCCCACAGAGTAAAGCAATAGAGCAGTGTCTCTAAGCTGTGGCTTGTGGAGATGAGGGAGGTCAGGAGGCCCTAAAAAACACTTTTCTCACAGAGCCCCCCCCCAGCCCCTGTGGATGCCACAGAGCTTGGCTTAGGGAACCCCAGGCTGTGAAAACCTTCCCGTCTTATGGAAGCCACCATAAGGTTTCAGTAAAGGGGTGGTGCCTGAAAACAGAAAAACGAACTGGTTTGGTTCCAGAGACTTTTTAAAAGGCAAAAGACCTCATAAGGCCGAGCCTGGCTGCAAGCCTTGCTGATCTTGTGGGGCAACTGCCTGGGTGGGGGTCGGCACTCAGAGCTCCATGTCTGTTCTTTCTTGACTAGAGGAACAATCAATTAACGTCAAACTCAAAGACACAGCAGCCTCTTAAGATAAATATGACTATTCCTAGGCTAGGTCTGGGGACCATCAGGAGGCCCAGGGGAGCAACAGTTTGGGACTTCGTGTCTCTCAAAGACCCATCAGCCCCACAGAGCCATGAGTCTCTCTCCCATCACCCCCCATTCTGTCAGGAGGGAACATTTTTGGAAAACCACTTCCTGTTTTAAAACTACTTCATAACAGTAGAATTTCAGACTGTCAGATGAGAAAACTTCATACAAAGATCTGAAGGCCTCCTCTCCCCAAGACATATCCATGTACATATGCACATGAACTGTTCATTCATGCACGTATGCACACACGCACACATGCATCACAGAGGAATTCAAGCTATCTTGAATAGTTCTGAAATGATACATGCATCAAGCAGTTTGAGGCTCCACGGCAGGGTAGATGTCCAGGGGCTGGGTGAAAAGAAGCAGGTACTGGGCTGCAGGTGTCTATACCCTGGCTCTCAGCTGACCCTCTCTCAACAGCAGCCCTCCCCAGTCTCTGAGAATAGGCTGGATCCCTGAGCTGACAGAGTGGGTGCAGGGTAATATGGCTGGACAGCAGGACTTATCTGAGGTAGGATAGGAAGCGTGACCGAAAAGGGAAACCCTGAGACTGTCGACCGCAAGCTGGTCACGGGAAGGCCTGCTGTCCAGGCTGAGAACACTGAATAAGAAAGAAGAAGCGCTCACTGGAGCTATTCTGGTAGATTTTTTTTCCAGGGTTTTGTTAACCCTGTTCTAGCTTCTGTCAGGATAGGAACAGAATAGCTTCCTTTCTAGGGTCAGTTTGGGGTCTAGGAGGGTACTAACAGATGTGCCCAGTCACAGCCTACATACAGTCCTTCCCTCTTTAAGGAAAATAAATGTGCCTAGTCTCTGATAATCCCCAGAAGATGGTGGATAAAGACCCTGCCAGGTCCCTCAGTTTGAGGACAATAGGAGCAACTACTCCCAGGTGAGCTCCTTCCAGACACCCTGGGCCTTTCCTTCAGGCCTTGCAGTGCCTGGTTTACAGCAATACTGTATGGGAAGTCAGCCCTCAAACCGTGTTCCCATCCAGAGTGGGTTCAGGAGAAGTGAATTCACTTCACTCTCAGCCCCCAAACCCCATCCGCTCAGAGTAGCAAACCCCAGTTGTCTAGCACTCGGAGGGCACTGTGTTATTTCTTCTCCCTCATGTGGGGAACATGCTGATACTTTTCCACTAGAAAAGTTTGTCTCTACTCGCCCATGGTGAACTGTCAACCCACACCCCATCTCAAGAGAAGTGGCCACTGGTGTCTCCATCCCCCCACCCAGCCAGTATGCTCCTGCCCTCTCTGCCTGCATGGTCTCGGAGCTCACAGGTTGCTGCATGTGGCTAAGCTCCTCTGGAAACCTCTGGACATCTCTTTGACCCCAACCCTGTCGTGGCTCTCCTATCTTTTTCCTTCACCCTGTTCGTTCACCAGAAGGTTCTGTCCTCTCAGGATTCTCCTAAACGTCCCTCTTTCTATCTTTCTCCTTTACCAGTTCCTGACCTCTCCATCTCCTCCCTAAATTCTAGGGTTTCCCAGAGTCCTACCCTGGACTGCTGTAACTACATGCTCCTCCAGGACTGCAGCCCAACACTCCTCTGAGCCACTGCCCCACATGCCAGCTCACTGCTAGCAATGTGAGTATGTAGTCCCAGAGACACCAAGGGAAGGCCAGGTCTCCTCTTGCCAGGGGTCCTATAGTCTGTCCACTAGGAAGACGGAAACCTCAAGCCCCTGCCACAGCTCCTCACATGGCCCTTCCTGTCTGTAGCACACCCTGCTCACCTGACTCTGAAACTCATCTCCCATCAGCCCACACCTCTTCATCGGGTCACGCCACTAGAGTTGGACCAGGGATAGAACACATGAGAACTGAACAGGAATGGGCCACAACTCCATTCATTTCAGAAAGAGAACAAGGTAAAGGAAATATCAAATAAATGATTATGTGGAGGGCTGGTAAGATGACTCAGCAGGTAAAGGCTCAAGCCCAATGACCTGAGTTTGATCCCCAGGACCCACATTTGGCAGGGAGAAATGACTCCAAGTTGTCCTCTGACTTCCACACATATACCAAAATAAATGTAATTTTTTAAAAAAAGTTTTAAATGATTCAAGAAACTTTCTGAGAATTGACTCAGAAAATGGAAAACAGCTGGAGGAGAAGCAGAGGCGGGCCGAGCAGGAAGAGCAAACCTGGGCCCCTAGCAAGGCTGGAGAGGGGGTGGCAGGAGACACATCCAGAAAGAATAGGCGCCAGGGCACCCTGGTAGAAGGGATGGAAGTTGGCAGAAAGAAGCTATCAGCCCTGGGCCTTGGGGCCCATCCCACCTGTGAGCATCCAGGTGACTCTCGCCCTCCCCAAGACAGTGGAGTTTTTTTCCTAAAGAAATTGACTGAAGGCCAACAGGATGGCTCAGTGGGTAAAGCACCTGCTGTACAAACCTGATAATCGGTTTAATCCCCAAACCCATGGTGGAAGGAGAAAGCCTACTGCCAAAAACTGTTCAGTGACCTCCACATTTGCTCTGTGGCACACATGTACCTGAACACACACACACACACACACACACACACACACACACACCAAATAAAATTAAATTAAAAAAAAAATTTACCAGGAAGGCTTCAAACGAGAGGAAGGGTGGCCAAGAGGGGCTGCCAAGGTTAATACAGGGGACAAGGTGACATTCCAAAGAGTCCTCCAGCAAACTCCTCCAAGCCAGCTGACTGGAGATATGTCCAGTTTATGGACATATCAGACTTGTGGCCCACCAGGAAGAGACTAGAGGACTCTCATCTAGAGAAAACAAAAGCCCAACTATAAATAGAAGCAAAGTTCACAAGAAGCATATGAAGATAAAGTTGGAGTCTCTGAACGAAAAGAAGGAAGCAAACACTGAGCCAAACAGATTAAAAAGATAGGAGGGAAAAATAGTAATAAAATGAAGAGCTTAGTTCAGGCAAAGGGACCATCAGTGGAAGAGAGCCCAGAGCTGGGTGTGGTGGCAGGTACCCGTAGTCCCAGTTTCTGTGCAAGCAGGGGCAAGATCACTCGAGGCTAAGAGTTCAAGACCAGCATGGGCCAATGTAGCAAGATCCTGTCTCTGGAAGCTCAGCCAAAACATGGTGAGCGCCAGGCAGTGACAGACCTTATGTCAAGAGAACAAAGCAGAGCATGAAAGAGCAGGATACCTGACATCCTCTTCTGGCCCCACACACGCATCATGCATGCTACTATCACATCGCCACCACCGCCACCAGCAGCATCACCACTGAAAGATCCTGTCTCCAATGGAAGAAAGGGAGGGAGGGAGGAAAAGGGGAGGCAGCTGATGCTTTATTAGAGCGCTGACTATGTCCCAGCAGGCTTCCATCCTCCAATTCTACCCTGTAGTTTGCAAAAGCAGCAGCCCAGGCAGCAGACAGGTAAATACCAAGGCCAAGCTCACAGTGAGCAGCTGAGTTCTTCTGGCTCAGCCCGGACCCTGCTAAGTCTACTGCGAAAACAGATTAAATGTATTAAAAATTCACACCTCAGGCTGTGGCCAAAAAGACAGCATTCAAACTTGCCAGCATGCAAATTCTGGGGTGCTGAGGAGAAAGGGAACGTGCCTTTTTTACACCGTCCATTCACAGAGTGAATAATCTTCTTATGAGGAACATGTTAAACTCTTTTTAAACACTTTTTAAAAATTAGTTATCCCCGGGGTTGGAGAGATGGCTCAGCAGTTAAGAACTAACTGTTCTTGCAGAAGACCCAGATTCGAATCCCAACACCCACATGGCACCTAACAACTGCCCATAACTCCAGTTCCAGGGGATCTGACAGTCTCTTCTGTCTTCCTCAGGCATTGCACGACATGGGTGCACTTACCTACATGCAGGTAATATGTGCAAACACATAAAATAATAATAATAATAAATAAAATATTTTTAAAAATTAGTTATCCCCAAACAGACCCAGTTAGGAGATCAACTTGTATTATTAAACAAAATAGGCACAAAAAATTCAATACTGTAGGTCTCTTCCCCCATAATTCTAAGCTCTAAAACACTATTAAATCCAAGATACTGTCATATTTAGTTTTGTTTTTGTTTTGTTTTGTTTTTGAGACAAGGTCTCCTTGTAGTCCCCGCTGGCCTGGAACTTGCTATGTAGACCAGGTTGGACATGATCTCACAGAGATCTGCCTCTGCCTTCCAAGTACTGGGATTAAAAGGTGCCCAGCAAGACACTGTCATATTTAAATGCTGGTGCAGAGCTCTCAGGTGTTAGCATTGGAAACTGGCCCCAACCCCCATCTCCTGGTCTAACCCTCCCTGTGATCTGCACAAATCTGTATAAGCTGCTGCATCCATTTCAATCCTTATCATATAGAAAACAGGCTCAATGTACATGTGCTGACTGATGTGTGGGTGAATGAACGAGTGGATGGATGGATGGATAGATAAACTCAGGGCTAGGCAAAGAACGAACACCTTGTTGGAGCTTTCTCTGAAGTTTTATAAGGTACAAATGCTGGTTTATTTTGGAACTAGAGATATGTCACATGCTAATTCATAGGGGGAAAGCACATGAGCGAGAACTCTTAAACCAGAGAAATGGATGTTGTTGACTACAAACACACGGATGGTACGAGAACCTCAAAGATCAAGAACAGGAAATGGGAGGTGTCACTTTCCAAATTTCCCAAATCCTCAGCATCCCCATGATAAACACAGTGTCAGAACCTTCCTAAGCTAGGCATCTTCTTTTCCCAAAAGCCTGCAGGCCCTAGAAAGATAATGATGCTTCGGGGCTGTTCCACCCCTTGGTGCTTCTGAGAGTGAAAGCTCCTGAAGGCTGGAATGAATGCTCATCTCTCAAGCCCATGCCATGGTCAAGGCTGCAGGGCAAGGTGAGAGTCCAGCCCCAGAAGAGGGCACACCTCTATCCCACAGAGAGGATGTGCCTGGCACAGGTCAGATACTCGAATACCATGGAGAGGAACAGAGACAGTTGCCTGGACTCATGGACTCATGGGAGATCTACAAAAGACAGACTACAAAAGATGGATGAAGTAAACTGTACAAGATGCTTGGTCAACGGGTGTGGGATAACTCAAGAAAAGGGACGGAAACCACGGGCTGAGGAGAGACTCAGTGGTTAAAGTGCTTGCTGCTCAAGTCTGAGGACCATAGTTCAGATCCCCAGGACCCATGTAAATGCCAGGTGGGTATGAGAGACCACCTATAATTCCAGTCTGGGAAGGAGGAGATGTGGGATCATCAGAGCAAGCTGGCAAGCAAGACCAGTCATACTGATGAGCTCTGGGTTGGATTGAGACACCCTGCTCCAATGAATTAAGTGCAAAAACCATGGAGGATGATTCTCAGCATCAACCTTGGGCCTCCATGCATGCTCACATGTGTGCATGAGCACCCACACCCACACATGTGCCTGTTCACATACAAAAATTCCATGCATACACACACACACACACACACACACACACACACACACACACACATGAAAATGGGGAGGGGGTTGGAAAACAAACCCTACAAAGCTGTCCTTAAATGAGCAAAGGCGAAAGCCTGATTTTTGTCAAGCCCACAGCTGCCTCGGTTGCCTGCAGATGGAGATAAAGCCTCCCACGTCTACCTCTGGGGCAGATGTGATAAGTTTGATTGTGAAATTCAGTTAGGTGCCTTCTGCAGGGCACCTCCTCCTCCTTTTTTAGAAATCAGTAACTGTTGACAGCCAATCAAAAACAGCAAACAGTCTGGTTTTACCTCCCCTGCAGCAGGAGCCAAGAGGGGCTGTGGGCCAGAGCCTGAGGTTGGCCCCGCATGCTGGCACAACCCACCGAGGCCTAATAAGAGCTGTTGCTGGCCTCTCAAATCACACCCCTGTATCTGGGAGTGGTCGCAGCGTCGAGGCTTAATGCTGTGGCCCAAACCAAAACCCAGGGATGCCAGTGTCACCAATGGCTTGGTCCTTCCCAGCAACATGTTTGTTCTTGGGCAGGGGGGTCAGTATGGCATTCATTACACCAAAATGATTGCTAGGTGTATTCCAGATTTAAGTACACAAACCTTGCAGAAACCCTGTGATTTGTGTTAAGGATGGGGGTAAAGAGCAGAGTTGCCTGGCTCTAGAAGTTCTCCATAGGATATGGATAGGGCAATGCTGGCCAACACCATATCTGCCACATACAACATTAAAGTCCTAGAGGAGCATTCCTGAGCCCTGGCATGGGGTCCCCTCCTCACTTCGGCATCCACATTTCTAGGGTTGGGTACATCTGCCCCAATCTCAAACACAGCCCAACAGTCTCCCTGGCAAACAGGACCCTCCCACTCCTGGTCTTTTCACCAGGCTGGTCATCCCACCTACTTCCAGAATCACTGGCCCCCTCCCGCAACCAGCCCTGTAGATCTCAGTCTACAACTCACTTCCCCTGTGGGGGGCCACAGTGACCTTGTTCCCTTAGGCCCTGCACTTCCCATTTATACATGCATCACACTTGCAGAGCTTTGTACCTAAAGAAGTCATCGGGTTTGTCCCACTGATGGGCATCTCTAAGGCTTTTCACGATGCCTGGCACTGAGCAGGTACTTCAAAGACTGGCAGCTTCAGCTGATGGATGCACAAAGAGCAGGTGTGCGGGGGGATGGTTGGGTGGCCTCCAGGCACTGTTTAAGCCCAGACCTCCTCTTCCTGTTGGTACAGCAAGGACAGGCTTACCCCTCCTGTGCCTCCCTCTGAACCCTGACCGTCAAAGAACAAGGCAGATGAAGGGCACAGCCTCCTGACTCTGAGCTAGGCACTTACTGTGAGACTAGTCACACCAGGTACACAAGGCCAGCACACAGCTATGGTTCTCTGGATTCTGTCTTCAACACTAAGGACAGAGGGGACCTCAGCCCTGAAACCTACCTTTCCAAAGCATATGGGACTTCTCAGGTTCCCCTGAGACCCTTTCCCACCTAGGATGCTCTGGGAAGAAAATGTAAGACAGAAAAGCCAAGGTCATGCCTAGTGAGGACTTCCTAGGTCAGCCTGGGAAATTCAAGTCAAAGGAACCATCTTAGAATCACTCCTTGTTCACTCCAGATAGGAAACAAGGCCACTGACTACTCCATCCTGGGGAAAGAGCCCTGGAGGAAAGCAGCAAGAGGTGTTTTCTATGCTGTTATCTGCGAACACTTACTGGCCGCTGGCCCTGAAGAGTCCAGATTTTAGGGACAGAGCCTCCAATCTGTCAGCCCACAAGCTACATCTGTCAAGGGAGATGTTTTGTTTAGAAGGCAAGGTTTTAAACTTTTAAAAAATTAATCCCAATATTGACAAATTAGATGGTTTCACATCAGTCAGGACTAGTGGCACAAGCCTGTAATTCCACCTGCTCAGAGTGCTAAGGCAGGTCAAAGCCTGGTAAGGCTACAGAGTGTGTTCAAGGCCAGCCTGGGCAACTTAGTGAGACCCTGACACAAAAGTAAAAATAAAGCAAAACCAGGGCTAGGCGTATATCTCAGTCATGAAGTGCTTGCCGACCATGGGCCATATCCTAGATTCAATCCCCAGCACTGAGGGAAAAAAAATTCAAATGTTCAGAAGGAAGAAGGATCCCCCATGTCCTAGGGACAGAAGAATGTAAGTGGGCAAGCCAAGACCTGGGGCATTCCCAGCAGTGAGCTGAAGACAGGTGCAAAGTGCGGGAAGCCCAGCTAGCTGGACCCTGAGGATGCGGTACAGGCTGGAAGCAGGCCAGAGCATCCTCTGTTGGGCCCCATCCCAGCCACTTCCTACATCTTGCCCCAGAAACCTCATTCTTTCACAGACTTAGTCTTTAGTATCCTTTTAGAAAGATAAGGGGACAGATACTCATTTCTCATATCCAACCTTCAATGGTAGAAAATCTAGCTACCACACCTCTGGTAAAAGACACACACATTCTGGGAGAACAGTCAGAAACTTCCTATGTAAGGTGTCTGCCAACTACCAGAGGCTTACAAAGATTCACGAACAGGCGGTTCATCTGATGAACTGTGTACTTTCATGGTTACACATCTGCTAATCACTTGATTATGTATGAAAACACCAACATCAGCCTCTGGGGGAGACATCCTCATGACTTATTCATGAAGAAAATACTTGTTGTACACAAAAGAAAACTGAATGACATTAAAACATAATTTCTTTCTTTGAATATCAAGTCCATTGAGAAATGGATTTACTCACTCTTTTTTTTTAATTAATACTTGATCAACACGAGGTACCTAATCGTACATTAAATCTTCCTTCCAATCTGAGAAGAGTTGGGACAATTTCTCAATCTAGGCAGCGGGCAGCTATGACCATACAATGAGAGGAAAAAAAAATAATAATCCTGGAAGTAATATAAAACAGAAGAGATACCTGGTTCTTATCCTGCGTTTTCTTAAAATCTTCACATGCTAGCCAAAACAGGACATTTTCCTCACTGAATTCCTTTTTCAGAAATTCCTATGGATTAAAAAAGGGAGAAAAATCATATAGTACTCAACTTTTAAAAAAAATGTGATGAACTGCCTTTCAAAGATGACTTGGCCAAATTGAAGAGAGGAGCCTGGTTTAATCACCCCTTGAATCCTCCACCCGGAAACCCAAAGAGTGTGTTTAATGTTAAAGTGAGAATTTCATACGCATTTCACCCTAATGGTTTTGACATTGCAAGGCAGAATAAAAATGAAGCGGGATCCACTCACATTTCTAAGCTGACAATAAATTACCAAAAAGTAAATTAAAGGGGAAGATATATTAGTTCCTTCCAGACACTGTTTAAACAAAGTGCATTCCTTCAAAACCAGGCCCATTTTTTTTAAACAAAAGAAAAGAAAACATATTAAGCATGTCTAAAATGCAGAGATGGAGACCATTTTAAGTTGGAGGTATGTTCTCCTGGGGCTGTTAGTGAGTACTGAGTTCATGGCCAGCTCTGCTGCTGCCTTCGGACATCCCTGACATCCAGACAAACCTGACTGCCACTTCCTCCCTGGGAGTTCCACGGAGGCAAGTGGTATCCTGACTCATCACTTAAAGACCCACATTGCTGAGGGTCCATGTTGGATTTCACATGTGGTCCTCCAACTGGCACCAGCAGTCTTGCTGGAGGGAAAAGTGATTTCTCAGAGGTGTGAGCCCTTCCCCACCCATCAACCCTGCTTTGGAGATTCCCTCCCAGTTTCACTTTACTAGCCATCCTTTCTCATCGGCAATAGTATGGTTCTGAGATTAGAAAGAAGAAGCCTTACACCAAGAGACCCAAACCACCCCTGCCAGTACTGGAAATTCTTCTTACAGATCCTACCACTGGAAACAGCACCCTTTCCCATCTCCCCCACACCACCTAACTATATGAAAACCAGCGACAGGTTGCATGCCTCTTGGAGGAGGTCCATGGTTAGCCAGGAGAACACTGTCAATGTGGTCCCAACAGATGAACAGTTCTTACCCCCTAGTTGGCCAGGCAGTGCTAAAGACTGGCCTGGCTCTTACCCCACCCCCTTACACATCTGAACTTCCCCTTTGCATCAATCCTGATGAACAAAGGAAAAAGCAAACCCTAAATCTCTTCACGCCTTCTGGGTCTTCCAGCAGGCTCTCCAGGGAGGCAGCCCACTTGGCTGTGCTCTTGTGGCCCTGGTGGCTGCTGCTCGAACTCCCATCGCTGTCATGGATGTCTGAAAAACAAGGTTTGGACAATGTCACCACCTGAGGATTATGTCTCTGTAGATGGCACATATAAAGAGAATTTTGTAAATCTGCATCCAGAGGACATCACCACTGTCACCACCATGAACACACCTAGACTCATCCCAGTGAGGTGGGAATCATCATTCCTTCCATTCTACAGGTAGAAAAACTGAGGCTCAGGGTGAAAGGATTTGCCACTTCTATGATAGTCTGTCCCATGTTTTCATTGACTCTTGAGTCCCTCTCCAAACCTTCTTCCCAGGACCCTAGACTCAACAACAACTTTCCATTCCTTCCTTTTTTGTACAATTTTATGGTGTTGGGTTGGACCACTGGCAGGACTAACTCCCACAAATCTGAAATCTCCCATAGATAGATGATTGATTGATTGATTGATTGATTGATTGATTGATAGATAGATAGATGATAGATAGATGATAGATAGATAATTGATAGATAGATAGTTGAATGATAGATAGATAGATGATAGATGATAGATAGATGGATGATAGAGAGATGATAGATGATAGATAGATAGATAGATAGATAAGATAGATGATAGACAGATGATAGATAGATAGATGATAGATAGATTGATAGATAGATAGATAGATAGATAGATAGATGATAGATAGATAGAGATCTAGATATCTAGCTAGCTATATGTTTTTTGAGACAGGGTTTCCCTGTAGCCCCAGCTGGCCTGGAACTTGCTATGTACACCAGGCTGACCTCGACCTCACAGAGATCCGCCTGCCTCTGCCTCCCAAGGGCTGATTAAAGATGTGCGCCACCACACCCGGCTAAAATCTCCTCTATATTAATAGCCTCAGCTATAGTATAGGGTGGGACCAGGACTAGAATAAGGACGTCAACAAAGGAGTTGCCAAAACACTCAGGCGTCAAGATAAATATCTTCATGTAATTTTTTTTTAATCAAAATTAATGAAAAAAAAGTATGTGACAGGGCTGGGCATGCAGTTCATTGGTGGTATGTTTTTTAGCATGCACAAAGTCCTGGGCTCCATCCCTAGTCCCAGAAAAAAAATAAATTCATGATGAACAGACACTAAAATTTCTAAAAAAGAAAAGACTAGGATTCCCAGCATTCTTTTCTACCTGGACCTCCAACGTGGCTTAACACCTACTGTTATGTATCCTGTTTTTATTTAAGTTTTTTCTGTTTGGTTTTTTTAAAAGATTCATTTTTATTCATGTTGTCTCTCTCTCTGTGTTTGTGTGTGTGTTTGTGTGTGTGTGTGCATGCCAGATTTGCTGGTGCCACGAAGGCTAGAAGAGGACATCAGATCCCCTGGAGCTGGAGTTACAGGCAGTTGTAAGGCACCTGATGTGGGTTCTGGGAACTGAACTCAAGTCCTCTGGAAGGACAGTATGTGTTCTTAACCACTGAGCAATCTTTCCAGGCCAAATTTGATTGAAAAACAACAACAACAACAATACAGCATTAGCCACAGATGTGGTTCAGTTGGGAGAATTCTTTTTTTTTTTTTTTTTTTTGGTCTTTTTGAGACAGGGTCTCCCTGTAGCCCCAGCTGACCTGGAGCTCACTACCAGGCTATAGTGAGCAGACCAGGCTGGCCTTGAATTCACAGAGATCCACCTGCCTCTGCCTCCCTGCACCACCACGTCCGGCACAAAGCCCTGGGTTCCATCCCCAGCACCACAGAAAAGCAGGCACGGTAACACATGTCTGTCATCCCATCACTTGAGATGTGGAAGCAGGAGGATCAAAAGCACAAGTCAGGGCTGGAGAGCTGACTCAGCGGTTAAGAGCACTCACTGGCTGCTCTTGCAGAGGACCCGGGTTCGATTCCCAGCACTCACATGGTGGCTAACAACTATCCGTAACTCCAGTTCCAGGGTATCTGATGCTCTCTTCTGACCTCCGTGAGCATTGCATGACACAGATGCACTTACATACATACAGGCAATACACTCATACACATAAATAAAAAATAATAAATAACATTTTTTTAAAAGTTCAAAGTCATTCTCAGCTGCATACTGAGTTCAAAGCCAGCTGGCTACATGAGACCCCATTTCAGAATAAATGAGGAAATGAATGAATGGCATTAAATGTCACTGACCTGAGGAAGCCCTATAGCATGTCAGCACATAGAGATTACTACACAGAACATCTTTCACTGATTGACTCAATACTTAACACCCTCTTGAATGAAGGGGAAGGGGACAGGAGATCTCTGACTGTCACACTGTGGCCACTTGGCCAAGGGAGGAAGTAACTGTTAAAACACGTCTCAGGTTACAGAACTGGACCCAGTCATGGAATCATGAGAAAACCATTGAGGTGTCACTTTGGTTGAGTCAAAGTTCAAAACTGAGCTTGACTAATGCAAGGTATAAGGCCTTGGGTAAAATTCCTGTGTGCATTTGAAGATAAGCCTCTGATCTCTAGGATTATCTGAATGAGTCAGGACAGAAGCACAATTTGTCCATTTCACAATAGCAAGTAGAGAGGATTTTGAAGGTTCCCAACAAAAATAAATAATAAACACTGGAAATAATAGATACGGCAATTACCTTGACCTGATCCTACATACTATATCCTTATAAATGTCCCACTGTACCCAATAAATATGTACAATTATTATGTGTCAGATTCAGGACAGAATATAGGAAGTATATCAGAGGCCTGACAGCAAACCATATTAGTCCCTTTTCCCCCTTCCCAGAAAGAACGATTTACTGAATGAACTGTTTTTACAGATAATACTTTCTTGCCCATTGACATTTTTGTCCCCAAAGCAAGAGACAAATTTATATAAACGAAATCTTGAATCTAAGAAAAAATTAACTTTTTAATTAATAAAGTAGGGGACTAGAGACATGGCTTAGTGGTTAAGAGCACTGGCTGCTCTTAGGGAGGACCTAGGTTGAATTCCCAGCAGCCACATGGCAGCTAACAACTGTCTGTAACTCCAGTTCCAGGGGATCCAATGCCCTCTTTCTAACCTCCATGATCATTTCAGAACAGAGGTGCACTTATCATGCATGCAGGCAATATACTTAAACACATAAAATAAAAATAATAAAGTATTTTAAAATTAAAAAAGAAATGACAAAGCAAATCACCTTTAAAGCATGAATAAAAAATCATCACTTATTAATCACTGAAAATAACTAGTGAGTCTTAGAGCTAAAAATGTTTTTAAAGAAGATTTGTATCAGAATATACTGGACTTGGGGTTGCGGAAATGGCTTATTTGGTGAAATGCCCAAGGAACTAAGTTTGATCCTTAGTGCCCACATAAAAAATCGGAGCGCTGAGGCACACGTTGTTACCTCAGCACTGGGGAAGTGGAAGAAGAATGCCCAAGGCTTGCCGGTCAATCGGCCTTGCTGGATTGGTGAACCCCAAGCCAGTAAAAGACTCTGTCTCAAAAACCAAGGTGGACAGCTCCTAAGGAACAGCACCCAAAGTCGTCCTCTGACTTTAACATGCATGTGTACATATATGCATGTGTATCTACACATATGTACACACAAGAATATATTGCTTAACACTAACAGCTTCTGTGATCTCTGATGTCCTTTTTGGGAGTAAAACAATACATCTTAACTTGAGTTTTGTTTTGTTGGGACAGGGTCTCAGCAGGTAGTGTCTGCTGGCCTGAAACTTAGAACTCTGTGTAGCCTTCCCAGTGTTGGGATTACCCGTTTGTACCACCACACCCAGCTTCATCCCTTAACCTCTTAATTTGCTGAGACTCTACCTCCTGCACCTTAATAAAACAGAACCAGAAACTCAGGGGCAGCACTCAGGGGCATCAATATTCATGAATGAGACAGTATGTGAGAATATTATTTGGGACAAAACTCAGTGTTGGGATTACCCGTTTGTACCACCACACCCAGCTTCATCCCTTAACCTCTTAATTTGCTGAGACTCTACCTCCTGCACCTTAATAAAACAGAACCAGAAACTCAGGGACAGCACTCAGGGGCATCAATATTCATGAATGAGACAGTACGTGAGAATATTATTTGGGACAAAACTATTCCTCTAATCAAAAGGCAAATTCACTGGAACACTTGGCCAAATGACCCCGATAGTTTTCCAAAGCGACTCTCCAGCTCCTGTAGGAAATTAGTTTCTGGCTCCTTATCAATCCTGGATGGCAAGCTCCTGGATGTGGAGTTTCTCTCCACATATCAAATTAAAAAATCATCATTACAAGAAATTCCTGCAGCGAGGCTCATTCTGCCAAGCAGTCCTCTAACTTACCCTTCTGTTCCCTGCCTAGAGAACACAGTTTGATGGTTTATTCTGTGGCCCCAGTAGATCCTCTACTGTAAATAAACACTGGGACACAAGTGCACTGTTCCAGGAACTACCCCAGGCAGCCACAAGCTCTGCCCTAAGTTTTCAACCATGGTCTGAAAGGATGCCAACATTCCTGGCACTCTTTTCAATAATCAGCCACACTGTGCTAAGTGTTTCACTGCCATGCTCCCCAGCAAATAATGTACATGCGGTTTCTCCAACGGTGCCCAGAGAGTTGAGAGCTGGCCCGATGCTGGGAATTGCAGACCACCCCCTTTACTGCATATGCTAATTGCATCTGTCTATTAGCTTTCTGTGGGAGCTTTCTGTTAAAGAGTAAGATGGCTCAGCTGGTATCCGAGTTCCGTCCCCAGCACCCATGTAAAAAGCCCAGAGTAGCAGTGCAGCTATAATCCAGTGTTGAGGGAGGCAGGGACAGGAGGATCACTGTGGCTCACTGACTAGGCAGTCTAGCTGAATCTGGAAACTCCAGGTTCAGTGAGAGACCACTACTCATACCAAGGAGAAAAGTGACTGAGAAAGACATCTGACATTGACTGGTGGCCTCCATACACATACTGTGTGCATGCGTGCACATGCACACACAACTCCAGATCCACTAATCTAGACTAGCCTCATTTTATAGACTGGGAAACAAAAGTCAAGAAAATGACGTGTCCAGGGTGACACACCTAAGGAATCACTAGATGAACCCAGTGAGACCTATGTAAGGACAACTGTCCCTACCTGGACTGTCTTCATGGGACTCCAGGGCTCTTTGGAACACAGAAAACAAGTGGCCCTTTATTTGGTTCTCTCTTGGCTCCCATCTCCCTCGTGTCAGATATTACCACCACCATTATAGTCAAGCGTGTAATTTTCAGGGGACGATTAGGAAAAGCTACTCTTAATAGCTGTGGTTACTGGACTTCTGACTTCAGTATTCTTAAATCTTAAAAAAAAACTGTGTTAAAATTATTTTTAATTATGTGTATATATGTGCATCTGTGTATGAGTATGTGCATGTGAATGCAATGCCCTCAGAGGCCAGAAGAGGGGGTCATATCCCCTGGAGCTGCAGTTACAGGCAGTTGTGAGACTTCAGATCAACTTTCAAGTTTTTTGTGGTTGTGGGGTTTTTCTTCAGTACTAGGGGAAAAAAAACTGTGTTAAAATTATTTTTAATTATGTGTATATATGTGCATCTGTGTATGAGTATGTGCATGTGAATGCAATGCCCTCAGAGGCCAGAAGAGGGGGTCATATCCCCTGGAGCTGCAGTTACAGGCAGTTGTGAGACTTCAGATCAACTTTCAAGTTTTTTGTGGTTGTGGGGTTTTTCTTCAGTACTAGGGGTTGAATTCAGGGCCTTGTACTCTACCTAGGCAAGCACTCTAAGCTATGTCCCTAGGTTTTGGGGGGTTTTTTACTTTTTATTTTTAGAAAAGGACTAAGTTACCCAGGCCATTCTTGAACTTACTCTATAGTCTAGACAAATGTTGAACTGGGTAATCATCGTGCCTGAGTCTCCTGAGTAGCTGAAATTATCACCAGGTTTAGTTTGACTTTCAAGTCTGGTTAAGATTTCCGGTTATAACATACATCTTTATGGAGCAGCACTGTAAACACCATTCACTTACTACCATCTGTATTTTGCCTATTTTTCATTACTATAACAACATACCTGAGACAGGCTACTTTATAAAGCAAATATTTTATTTTGGCTCATGACTCTGAAAGCTCAAGGTTCAAGGGCCATACGTGGTGATGGCCTTCTTCCTTGCAGAATCCCAAGGTGGAAGGGGGCATTCTGTGGAGAGGGACAGGAAGCACTTATGCCTTCTCATCTCTCTCCCTCTTCTTACAAAGCCACCAGGATTCAATCATGGGGCTCTATCCTAAGGAACACATCTGATCCTAATCAGCTCTCAAAGCCCCAGTTCTAAACACCATATTCAAAAGGTTTTCATCTTAATACCTCACAATGGGAACTACATTTCAACACATAGACTTGGCAAGGACATATTGAAACTACCCCCAGACCACAGCAAGATCTCTCTTCTTCAAGCTATTATCTCTACCCTTCAGTAAAGCTGCTCATCAGTCAATTCTGTCTGGCATTGTCCTGGAGGTCACCCCCTGACTTCAGGCATGTCTGTGACTCAGGGTCCCCTTGCTCAGGGGACTTAATTTATTTTTTGATACACACCAAGTAAGAGAGTCTTAAGCTATCTCAGTTCACTTTAAATGTGACATTTCACCTAGTAAGTAACTTACAAGAGAAAGAAATAATGCTTCTCAGGAGCAAGGAGGTTTACTTCTAAACTTAAAACAACAAACCACAAGTTCAAGGCCAGTCTGGTCTACATATAAGTTCCAGACTAGCCAGGGGTACACAGCAGGATCCTCTCTCAAAATACTACTAATAATAATGATAATAAAAACTTTAAAAATAAAGCAACACCAAGATTTCACAGTTGCCCAATCCCTGGTCCTGGAACCCACAAAATTCTAATTCTCTCTCATCTTTGTGTCTGTGTATATATGTCTGTGTGTGTGGTGTATACATGTGTGTTCCTGTATTGTTTGTGTGTGTCTGTGTGTGTTCAGGAGCATGTGGAGATCAGAGGTCAAACTCTGATGTCCTCAATTTTCCTCACCATTTTTTTTTTTTGTCTTTTTGAGACAGGGTCTCCTGGTAGCCTCAGCTGGCCTGGAACTCACTATGTAGACCAGGCTAGCCTTGACTCACCTTGTTTTTTGAGGCAGGGTCTCTCACTTTTTTTTTAAGTTTTTAAAAAAAATTTATTATTTTTATGTGTATGAGTATATTGCCTGCATGTATGTGAGTACACCTGTGTTGTGCAATGCCACAGAAGTCAGAAGAGGGCTTTGGATTCCCCTAGAACTGGTGTTAAGGATGGTTCACAGCCACCATGTGGGTGCTGGGAATTGAACCCAGGTCCTCTGCAAAAGCAGTCAGTGCTCTTAACCCAGGCTGAGTCATCTCTCCAGTCCAGCGTTTCTCCCTTTTATCTGGAACTTCCAGATTTGGCCAGGCTGAGCCCCAGGGAGCCTCCTGACTCTGCCTCCCAGTGCTGTGATTATATCACAAGCCAGGATGACTGGCTTTTTTTTTTTTTTAACCTGGGTTCTGGAATATAGCACAGGGCCTCCTGTCTTCACAGTAAGCACTTTCCCTCCTGAGCCAGCTCCCCCCTACCCCTTCCTTCTTTTTCATTGATAAAAGTTTCCTTTCTAGATGATTACACAAGAACATGGGCTTAGAGTGCACAGGTGGAAAAAAAACAACATTAAACATGTTTTTCTAGCAGCTTAAGCTTTCTCATGCTAGTAAGGTGCAATTTTCCCTAACAGTCATTTGTTTCTATTTTGTCTGCTTATATTTTATTTTTTAGTTGAACTCTAAAACATTTTTGTAATGAACTAAAGGATTTATTGTTGTTGTGTTGGATTTTTTTTTTTTATTTTATGTGTATGAGTATATTGCCTGCCTGTATGTAAGTGCACCCATGTCATGCAATGCCCGAGGAGGACAGAAGATGGTGTTGGATCTCCAGGAACTGAAGTTACTGATGGTTGTTAGCTGCCATGTGGGTGCTGGGAATCGAACCTGGGTCCTCTGCAAGAGCAGCCAGTGCTCTTAACCGCTGAGCCACCTCTCCAGCCCTGTTTTTCTTTTTTTAAAAAGATTTATCTTTTAAAGTACATATATATGTATTCTGTAGGTGGTGACTATATGCATGTGTGTGCAAGTGCCTGTGGAGGCCAGAAGGTACAGGTTTCCATGAAGTTAGAGTTACAGGCAGTTTGTGAGCTTCTCAACATGGGTGTTAGGGTTCAAGCTCAGGTTCTCTGCAAGAGCAGACATACCCCTGACCCATCTCTCCAGCCCATGTTTTGTCTGTCCCTCAATCCTGGCTCTATTTAGATCTTCAACCATTTGTGTCCCACATTAGTTTTTCAGTAAAGTTCTCTTCACATGAGTTTGTCATTGGCTGATAATAACACTCACCATTTACAACTTGTTTGCAACATGTTAGGTTCTGTTCCAAACTTTCCATGTGGTTAAATTATTCAGTTCTCACAAAGCACTCTCATGTGACTAAGAGTATTCCCATTTTATGGATGAGGAAACTGAGCCATGGGGCCTTGCAAGGGTCACCCAGCTAAGAAATGGAAATCACAGTCCAAAGGTAGGCAGTCTGGCTCCAGGGCACATGCTCTTTCCCACAAGGCTCCACTGCCCTTTTAAATTTTCATTTCTGTTCATCTTTACATTAAAAGGCTAGAAAAGCCTCTTGAAGAGGGTGATAGTCCCAGTGTGGGGAAAAGGCTGAGAAAGCTGGGGTCAATCCCATGTGGGGTGGTGGTGTCCTGTAAAACCAGGGTAGAATCATCTGGCACACAAACAGAATGTGCAGACCATTTCCAATCCCATTTGTGCTCTTCTATGTGGTTTCTGACTTCAGTAAAAGCCATTTCTTCAAAGATGCATGGAGTATCACCGTGCAGATGGCTGGAGCCCATGGCTCACAGTCTATTTCGTAATGAATTATTTATAGTCGCCATGATGTCACAGCTGATCGAGATTTTCTCCAGACACGAATTCCCTAGAAATCCATACTCAAAAGGCATCTGCAACACTCATCAGAACCAAATGCTCGGGCTTGGATTTCTGCTATTCTTCTGCAGGGAGAGCTGTGTAATGACCCTGCGTAGACAATTTCCCCAAGCCCAATAATATTTTAATAAGATCTCAATATCCAGCTTCCTCAACCAACAGAGGCAACTTACATCCTCAAAGGATCTGTCCTAAGTACCTCCCAAAATCAAAACACATTAAAGTAATAAGATAAAATATATATTCACATCCAGGAAAATGTTAACCCTAAATTCCAAGGTGGTTAGACTCAACACACCCATCTTCCTTTCAAGTGCTCTCCTTTGAGCCCAGCACAGCGGCATTCATCACTAATCTCAATATTTAAGAGGCTGAGGTAGGAGGGTCATGAATTCAAGGCCAGGCTTGGCTACATAGCAAAGTCCCAAGACTAGTCTGGGCTCCATGAAACCCTAGCTCATATAACTAAAACAAATAAAATTTAAAAGAAAGAAATACAGAAAGAAAAAAAGAATCAAATACTCTCCTTTGCAATGAAGTTTCAAAAGTATACACCCACAAAACTAATTCAGAAAGCTCATATCACCTACACCATATCAAGCATAACACAATTTTCTAAAAAGTAGAAAGTTACATCCTAATATAGAAGCTGAGGATCTGTTTGTTTTAAATGGTGATCTGCGTAAGGCTCCACAGAAACTGGGTCGTGGAAATACAGTATCTAAATATTACCGAAGTGTTTATCACTGCAGTATCTAGTTGGAGGACCACCTTGCAGGCATGTGATGCCCCGGCTGGGGAGATTTAAGCAGTTAGCAAAAATTAGTGAAAGTAAGGAAGTTTTAAAATAATCCTACTAAGACCCAGCACTCAAGGAGAGAGGAGGCTAGCCTGCCGAGGGTCACCATGGCTCCCAGTGGCCTTTGTGGCACTTTGATTAGCCGGCTTAGGCCTCAAAGAAAGGCAAGTTCACGGCACCTCTCTGAAGTCACCTGTGTATCTGAGCCTGCATAGCGCGCTCCCCCCCAGCTCCTGCCCCACCCTGAGCCTGGGTCAGAGTCACGGACAAGCCAACGCATCTCCTGCAGGGGTGGGGGATTATTCCTTACGTTCCATGCTCTGGGGTCCTCCTAAGAAGTTCCACACAGACCAAAACACCTCTGCCTTCTGAGAGCTGCTTTGTATGAGAAAGACGGGCTCGGGGCTCCCCAGCACCCTTGGGTCCAAAGAAAAAACAAGCCTCAACATCCTCTTTTGAGTGGACTAAACAACAGATGGCCACTGGTTTCCAGTATCTACTAGAGGGAAGGAAGTAAGAGTGCCAGACTGTTATTTGTAGCCTCCCAAGAATCCCCACTTTCTAGGCAGGGGCCCAGAGGAAACAACCATGACCCCATCCTGGGGCTGAAAATGAAGATTCTGTCACTGATTTTCCTCACCTCCCAGAAGGCCCTGTGTTCCCTCTGGGGCCTGACATTTACGCTTAAATGTACTTTTTCTCCTTCCACACTTCATCCTTCTCTGTCTCTGCCTCAAGTCAAGATAAGGGATTTCTGAACTGGATGTGTGGTTCAGTGGCAGAGCGCGTACCCAACATGCATAAAGCCCTGGGTTAATCCCAAACCCTGTCAAAATAATTTGTCAAGATCAGTCAGGCAGACCATGCTTTGTGGGGTCTTTTTCTGGGGGAGGGAGAAAGATTTAAGGCAGGGTCTTACTGTGTAGCTCTGCCTGGCCGTGAACTCCTGGAAAACCCCAGCCTCCGCCTCCTAGGTACAGTACTCCTGTATAAGCTCACACATTTATTTTCTTCCTTTCTTGCTTTTTTTTTTGGTTTGGTTTGTTTGTTTGTTTCTGGGGTTTAAAGAGAGGGTATCATGTAGCTCAGACTGGCCTCAATCTTGATATGTAGCCAAACATGACCTAGAACTTCTAATCCTCCTCCATTCCCAGGGCTACAGTAATTACAGGTGTGTACCATGTCCAGTTTTATGTGACGCTGGGGACTGGATTCAGGGTTTTGTGCATGCTAAGCACACTCTATCAACTACATCCCTAGCCCACAGATTTCTCAATGTGAATATGTTCCTGTGTGTGCAGGTGCAGATGCACATATGTGCAAATGTGTGTGGAAACCAGAGGACAACCTCCAGTGTCTTTTCTCAGGCTCCATCCACCTTCCTTTTAAAAAAATATTTTATTATTTTTATTTTATTTTATGTATACGAGTGTATTGCTTGCATATATATAAGTGCACCCGTGTCATGTGATGTCCACATAAGTCAGAAGAGATCGTTGGATCCCTTAGAACTGATGTTGTTAGCCACCATGTGGGTACTGGGAACCGAACCCAGGTCTTCTACAAAAGCAGCCAGTGCTCTAACCACTGACACATCTCTCCAGCCTCCAACCTTGCTTTTTGACAGGGTCATCTTACTGGGCTGGAACTCACTAAGTAAACTAGACTGGCTGGCCAGCGAGCCCCAAGCATCTGCATGTGTCCACCTCCCCATAAGCATATTCCACCACTCCAGGGATAGAGCTCCTAA
The DNA here is from genome assembly GCF_000622305.1 of Nannospalax galili. Classification (NCBI taxonomy): domain Eukaryota; kingdom Metazoa; phylum Chordata; class Mammalia; order Rodentia; family Spalacidae; genus Nannospalax; species Nannospalax galili. Next base: position 4,416,101 of record NW_008332149.1, on the reverse strand, counting down.
TGCCTGAGCAGAGAGCATTTTAACCAGCTGAGCTATTTCCCCAGGTCCCAGCCCACACATTTTTTAAGAACAAAGGTTATGTGTTCCTCAGGGTCATCCTCAAGTCTGACACTCCTGAATATGGTTTATAATGATCGATGCCATCTGAGGAATGAGCTAAGCTGGGCACTGATCAAGGGGTCAGAGGTACAGAAAGGAAAATGACAGCTAATTAAAACAGATGATATTCTCTGAGAACTTCCGGTCCCCTTCTGCACTTCACAGCAGAGGGGTGAATAAAACAACCTGCTATAAAGAAGCAAGCAACAAAGTGGAAGAACTCAGACTCTATCGAACGAGGCCAGCTGAAGAGGCTCAAAAGGAAAGTGGGGGACAAGATGCAACAAAAGCCCAGCTCCTTTAGTCACAGGTTACCACGAACTGAGACGATAAGACCAGGAGCTCCCAGACAGGAGGGGAAGAAAGGAAAGGAAAAGCTGTCACCTCAGTATTTATTACCTAAATATTTAATAAGGTGACTGAGATGTGTGCATACAAAGCCCTGGACTGGGGTCCAATGCAGTCTCTCTCGTCTGCTTCTTTGGAAATGACTGGTCCTGAAGTAGTCCCTACCCCTGGGGGACCCAACTTCCTTTTTTCTGGGACGGGCTACCGTCAGGTGCAGAGGACCAGGAGGCAGCCAGGCCTGGAGCAGGCAGACAAAGGACACCCTGAAGGAGGTAGAAATGCCCAACACCCCCCATCGGCAGAGGGGGAAGCAGGGGAAGTGGGCTGGGGGGAAGGCTGAGCAGGTGGAGGAGCAGCAAGGTTGACCTGAGCACTTGGCATGGCTCTCAAGAGATGAGACCTGGATTAGAAGGGAAATCTGCCCCCAGCCGTGTGCAGGGGACTGGTTCACTGTAGCGAACGCCTCCTGACAGCTCTTATCGAGGGGCTGCTGCTGTCGCCCGCCTGAGGCCCCTCTGCACCCACTGCCACCCCCAGGCTGCTGCAGTGGACAGCTATCTGGGGGAAGCAGAAGCAACCAGAGTATATTTAGTACCGTTTAAACAGCAAGTTCCCAGAGCCCAGCATGAAGAGGCTGAGGGGGATTACTCAACCCAGGGAGGCACTGGCTGGCTCCCCCAAACTCTAGGAAATGGCCAATATAGACACCTGGCGAGGCATCCAAGCTCTCTACCTTTGAGGAAAGTAGACACAAGCCCAAATGTGACTCAGTGGTAGTTACTAAAGGCACCTTACACCTCTTGCCTGCCCATCTCATGGTGGGGTCAGAGCAGGATCCTGGGCTGATTTCACTTAAACAAACGACACTTTATCCTGATCTTTTGGAGCCTGTAGATTAGCCTTGCTCTCCCCAAATTCCCAGGCCCAACCTATGAGTTTCTGCAAGGAAAGTTTCTCCAACTGCCAAGACGCTCCACTGCCGGGTTGTTAAAACAAAGACATTAAATTTCTGCGCAGACTGTCATCTTTAAATAAAAACTTAAGCCCAGCAATAAATCTGAAACTGTTCCCAAGGGTTTAATGGGATAATATAAAACGGGTTGGGGTGGCCTGCCTGGCAGGGTAAGAATTCCCCTGACAGGTCGCCCAGTGGTCTGACTGCATGGTGGGGGACCAGGGGTGTGACTTCAGCTTCTATTCTGAAGTGGGAATCATGCCAGCTATTGGCAGTGCAAACTGCGGGTAGGGCAGGAAGAGGAGACAGTATCCTGAGGGTCCTCATATTTCAGTGCCATAAAAATCACTAGGGACCGACTCTCCCTGCCCCCCATTGGGTCCCCAAGGCTGAACTGCGGTCTGACTTTTATCAAGCCCTCTCTCCCTATCTGATAGGTAGAACGCACTTTGGGAGACCTCAGAAATTAGATGAAGGGCCTGTAAGGGTAGAGGCACACTTAAGGACTTCATCTTTGATGAGATTTAGCTTTTTCAGCCTCACATAAAATGCTTGGAAGTGGGAATGGGGTGGGGGGTGGGTAGCAGGCCTGTGGCCAGCTCCAAATCCAGACTCCTGTAAGGTGTACCCATGACATGATTGGACCTCTTTAGAAGGAATAGTTCAGCTGGTGGTAGAGCTCTGTAATAGAGCACTTACCTAGCATGTGCACGGCCCTGGGTACATGCCTAGCACCAAAGGAAAAAAAAATAATCAAAATTATCCCCCTCCCATCATAATAGTGTCCTGCATCACTTGGCTGGCTGCCCACCTCTGCTTGTGGCCCCTCCCTCCCCTTTTCTGTCAACTAGCTCCTTCTTTTCCCGCCGATGGGTAGTGGTGACAGAACTGGCAGGGGCATATGTCATTTCCCATGACTAGACCCATGAGTTTCAAGGAAATCAGGCTCTTTCCATCCAGATCTCCAATACCAATCTCTGATGTTTAACTGTTGGTCTTTCTATCAGCAACACGGGCACATTTCACCAAGGTTGCCCTGGAACAGGTACATGCTATTAATGTTCCTGAAATTATCTTCCACCTTTTGGGGGTACAACCTGGCCACACGCAAAAGCACCCTGAATCTGTTTCTCCCATGATTCAGTGATTCTATCTGTGAGTCTTCAGGCCAAGTATGATCCAAAGTAAAGAGCAACCCAAGCCAGTGTAGTCACAGCTGCTCCATATAGTAAGAGACAAGAATGAAAACAGTAGCTCACACATCTTTGTCACATTTCCAGCATTGTACTCAGGGCTCCTCATGTTTAACTGATGACCTTTCTATCAGTAATGTGAACACAATTTTATCAGTCAAAGTCTGTAGTTGAGGGCTGACAAGATTGCTCAGTGGGTAAGGGTACTTGCCTCCAAGCCCGATGGCCTGAGTTTGATCTCCAGGACCCCACATGATGAAAGGAGAGAATCAAATCCTACAAGCTGCCCTCTGACCTCTACATGTGGGCAGTGGCATAGTTCATGCATGCTCACACAGAAAGACAGACACAAACAATAAATATATTTAAGTCTGTAGGCGAGCTCACAGCCCTCTGAAACTCACTTTACAGACAGAGAAATTGACACAGAAGGTTGTCAAGCCTTGATTTCTAAGGTATGTTGCTTTTCATGGTGTAAACATCCTACCACATCTCATTCCAATCTACTTATGACTTCCCAACCAATTCACAGATTTCTTGAATATTTACCAATTGGCTCTTGCAAGCCACACAGGAGCCAGCTCTAGCACAGCTCTGTGGCAGGATAGGTCCAGTGACTTGTTCAGTGTCCGTTAATGACATGATCAAGGCTGGAACCAGGAGTTTGACTTCCGAATCTAAAATCTGGCCACCTGTGTCTGCCATGGTTAAAGGTAACGACCAACACTCACAAGGGAATCCTCTGACAACAAGGACTGCGGGAAGGTCTAGGTGGCCCCTAACACTAATGGAGCACTTCCACACTCTCTAGACAACCACGTGAACTCTTTACAATAACTATAAAATCTGACTTTCGTAGGGTTGTCTTAAATATTTAATGAAATGATTTGCATAAATTGATGGGTGGAGGGCAGGCTCCAATTAAGCACTTGCAGTAGCTACCCTCATTCCCCCTTTGCCACCCCTCCTATTCCTCACAAGGCAGCTGCATTGCTCGTACGTGGTGGAGTGGGATTCATGCCGGTCTGGTGGCAATCTCTTAACCACATTTGATGTTAGGTGAAAAGTGGAAACCGACCAACAAGTACAGACTCGGCACCGTGCAGAAGTGAATCTCGGTGTGGGCGACAGGAAAGCCTGTGAACTCTGAACGCGAGAGTCAGGCAAACCCAGGTTTGAAAGATTCGCCATCACCTATTAAGAACGGAGCAAATTACCTAACACTTGGCTTCAGTTCTCCCCTCTCCAACGCGGCTGTTTTAAGAGTGAAAAAACAGCAGAGAAGGCGTCAAAACACAAGAGTTCCTGGCCACAACACAAGCCACCCAAGGGTGTTAGGTGTTACTATGAACAAAATGGGCTAAGAGGATTCGAATTCTGGTTTCATCACTGTGGGTTCTTTGTCTCGTCAACTTGCCCCCAAGTGCGGCTCGGGCTGGTCCAGAGGGGCAGGCAAAGTGAATGCTCTCTGGTGTTACACAGGTACCTTTCCTGTGGTGTTGAGCCACCTCCGGGGCCCCACTTTTCGGCTCCTGGGCGCAGAGCTGCAGGCCCTACCGCCACGGGGCTGGGCGGCCCGGGGGATGCCCGAGGTCCAGGCGCGCCTCTCGCGGGCGCGCGGGGGCATCCTTCCCACCCAGGCCCGCAGAGGAGGCAGAGGGCTCCACCGAGGGGGGAAGCCGGCCCGGCATTCTGCTTTTGGAGTCCGGCTCCCCCTCCACCTCTAGAGTTTGGGGTTGTTTTGCATCTCCTTTTTCTCTCATACCATCACTAAAAAGAAAACTACTGCGGTTCCCCATTCCAGCCAAACTTCCTCCCCGGGAAAGCTCTGCGCTCCGGCGGGGCGCAAATCCGAGCAGGGGGGGAAAGCCGCCTGGCGGCCGGGGCTGCCGTCGGGGAGGTACCGCCGAGCCGCGCCCGAGCCCGAGCCAGGCAAGGATGCTCAGCGCGTAGCGCTGGCCGGGGCTCCTCGCTGTCCTTCCCCGCGCCCCGACGCCCCCGCAGCCCGCTTACCTGACGGCGGCCGCTTCCTGCTCAGTCGGCTCACAGCGCGGTTGAACATCTCCGCGAGTGCCGGAGGAGGAAGGAGGAGCAGCCCGGCGGCGCGGTGGCTGAGCCCGAGGAGAACTAGGAGGAGGAGGAGGAGGAGGGCCAGGGGGAGGAGCCCGCTCGGCACCGCCCCAGCCGGCCCCCGCCCGCCACCTCCTCTCCGCCCGGCGCCGCGTGGCGCGCTTCTAGCTCCTGGCTGCCCGCGCCCTTGGGGGACCGGGTCCCGCCCCGGGCTGCCAGGACAGGGCCGGGCACGGTGGCCCCGGGTGACCCTCGAGATGGGGTGCAGGCGTGCAGAGCTCATCCGAGACGCCGCCCGGCTGCTCGCCCACTCCCGCGTCCGTCCCGGTCCCTCCCCTTGCAAGCCCGGGAGAAGCTGGCCGGACGCTGCGGGCGCACGGCGCTTCGTGACCCTGCCAGGCGGGGGTCACCTCCCGGCTGGCCACCGGGAAGCCGAGGCCGTGCGCTTCTGCCAAGTCAGACCCCAGCGCGCCGGGGTCTGCGGGGCTCGGACTCTGTGGGCGCTGGGCCTGCCCACGCCGCGAATGCCCGGGAGGTGTCACCGGAGCTGGGGCCCGTGTGTTGCGCGGAGCCAGCCCAACCACCGCGAGTGGGCGCCCTCTCCGGGCCCGCCACGCCGCGCGGGCCAGGGAACTCAGACGCCCTCTGCCCGGCTTTGAGGCTCTGGGACAGACCTCGGAGAATTCGCAGGAACTTCTGGGGTTCCAGTGCGGACCAGAACGCTCGGGCACGTTTGCGACTTTGGGGACATCTGGGTGTTATCTCTGGCAGGTCCTTTGCATCCGACTATCCGCATCCCTCGGGTCCTCCAGCGCTCTGGGCTCATCTCTCCCCTCGTGGAGCCAGTCACCCGCTCAGCGCCGCTCTCCACGCTCGAGTAGTTTCCCATTTCTTCTACAAAACAACCCAAGAGGGGGATGTCATTAGCCCCATTTTCTTGAGCATTTGGTTTGCAAGGAATTGTCTTTCTGGCGAGTTTTATTTTTCTCCTTGTAGATGTGGCTTTGTCTAGAAATTGGTCTTTATTTTTAGCTGTAGTAATTGCTATTTTTCTAAACCATTCCCCAGCCCCCCCTCACCCCTCAGCCTTCTTTCTCAAGATTTGCACTAGCTGGCGCTTTCCTTTCTATTCTGAGCTTCCCGTTTTCTCCCTATTTGCCCACCCTGCAGTCCTAATGCCACCCCAGCTCTGGTCCATTTTGTGTGTGTGTGTGTGTGTGTGTGTGTGTGTTTTCCCCTCTCTCTCTTTTTCCGAGCTACATCATTTCCAAGCACCCTCCCCAAGCTACGGAGGAATCTGCGGCAGCTGGCAGGTGAGCGTTCACAGAACCTACCTTACAGCTCACCTTAATGACATGTTTCAGTCCGCTGTTGACCCACTCCAGGGATTAGCTTTCCCGCCTTGAAGTGGCGCTTGTGTCAGAGGCAAGCATTCTGTAAGGGTTAAACTTTTAAGTGCTGGCAGAGTTCTGGATCCCAATGAGACCTGCATTCTCAAAACCATAACACACTTTGCACCACCGTACAGGCACATCTCCCTAGAAACTTCCCCACCAGGCAGATCACAAATAACCCCAACAGAGGAAGCAAGGAGACTAGGAGTAGAAGTTAAGACACAGCCAGTCAATGCTATGCCGGGAGCGAGGTCTACCCCACCGTGTCCTCAACAAGCCTGGTGTGGCCTAGGGCTTGCTTATGAGGCCTGCCTGAGCTGAGAACCCAAGCTTCCTAAACACAGGGGGAAGCTAACAGCTTCAATCACTTTTCCCTCTTCTCTGACCTTATGGAACAGCACAAGAAGACCCAGGGTTAAGAGCTAATGTGCACAGTTTTATTTATTTATTTTGGTTTTGAGACTCATAAAATTGCAACCTATTTGAAGTGTCTAGAGATCGAAGCGCCAATTTTCACATGTACTGTGCAGAGAACCAAAAATAAGAGAATAAAGGCGTGAAGCTCCCAAAGTATGCTGAACACAACACACTGGCATGGTTCTGCCAGCCCTCTGCAGCTGAAGATGATCACCCCCGGGGGCATCACTGTCCTGGTCCCCTACTGGCTTGCTCATCTCAATCTGGCCTTCAAAAGAAATGATGGCAGCCAACTGGGCAAGAAGGTGTGCAAGTTGGGCCCCTTTCTCCCCTTGACTGGCCTCACCTTTGGTTCAGAGACCAACCTTCAAATCAAGCAGGAAACAGCAGCCCTGGAGGTCTTGCAGTAACAGAATTTCAGAGGGGTGAGTTTTACAGGTCAGTGTGATTTATTCTGCTCGGAAGCTTTAAAACTTTGGTAAAGGTGGATGAGCTGGCTCAGTAGGTAAAGGCCTTTGCCTCCAAGCCTGTTGATCTGAGTTTGTTCCCCAGCACCCACATGGTAGAAGGAGGGAACCAACTCACACTAAATTAATTGATTGATTAATTAATTCATTAAAGTAAAACTTTGGTAAGACTGGCTGGAGAATTAGCTTAGTTGGTAAAGTGCTTTTGTGGCAAGCCATGGGTTTGATCTCCGGCACTGAAAAAATAAATAAAAACAGGGCATGGTGGTACACACTTTCAATACCATCACTCAGGACAGGAAGCAGAAGGATCAGAAATTTAAGGTCATCACTGAATAGTGAGTTCAAAGCCAGCCTGGGCTACCTGAAACCCTTTCTCAAAAAAGAAAAGACTGAGTTGTGAATATATTTTAGAGTTTCTGTCTTATGATATGTATATATATGTAAAATCTACTGTAGGCCCTTTGAGGGCAAACTAAGTAAGTAGATCAATGCTAGACTCCCAAGTCAAGAGACCTGGGTATCTGTCCTGACCATGCAGCTTCCCAGCCCTGTGTCCTCAGCATGTCACAGCCTCGTGGGATAGGATGGCACCTAGATTCTGAGAGTGTGGTGAGCAGCAGAAATAAACAAAAAAAGCACCTGGCATGTTGCCCAGCGCATGTAGGCGCACACAAAAATTACTGGAATCTAAATTACTCTTACTCCTCCTGCAAGCTGTTTCCATAAATAATAAACTTTAACCTACACACAGTCAAAAATGGTTCAGGGGTATTTGTTTTGTTTATTTGTGGTACTAGGGATCAACCCCAGGGCCTTGCACATGGCAGACAAACACTGTACCACTGTGACACCCCCCCCCATAGCCCTGGAATTTTTTTTTATTATTATAGAAAGTTGGCAGGGTAGTAGTAGTGTGATGCTTACAAGGTGTGAAAGCTCACACAGTATAATTACTAATAGTGATGCTTACAAGGTGAAAGGCTAGAAATAAGTCATTAGAACCTCTCAGAAGGTCAGAGAGGTAGACACAGTAAGATGCCTATTTAGTATTATGTATAGTCTTCGGAGTATTTACACCCATGGGACTAGTGAATAATTCATCAACTGGTCATTTCTGGAAGGAAAAAAAAAAGCAATGCAAAGATTCGTGTGTTCCATGGCACTGATTTTTTTTTTTTTGGAAGGGGGTATTTATAGTAGCTAAAAAATGCCCACTCAGAGAACAAGATTATAACACAGTCCTGTGAGGGACTACTTAACAGTTGTAAAAGACCATATGATAGTTGGAGATGTGGCTCAGTTGGCAGAGTGCTTGTCCAGCAGGCATGAAGCCCTGTCTTCATCCCAAGCATGAGCTGGGTGTGGTGGTACCTGACTGTAATCCCAGCACTCGGCAGGTGGAAGCAGGATGAAACTCAAGAGACTCAGAAACTCAAGATCACAGTGACTGTATAGTGAATTTGAGACCAGCCTGGACTACATGAGACCCTGACTCAAAAAAACGACCACTACCACCACCAACAACAAAAAAGACCATGTTCAAGCCCATTTGGTGTTGTGTGAGCATACTTACACAAAACTTTCATGGATAGGAAAAACCGGGATACATATATATTTATTTAGACAAAGCTAGCAGTTAACCACACCGAAATATTACTAGAATTTATCTCTGAGTGATAGGCTATTGGGTGATTTAAATTTCATTATTATATATTCATGTTTTAAAGATTTCGTTTTATTTTATTTTATTTTTGGTCTTTTTGAGACAGGGTCTCCCAGTAGCCCCAGCTGGCCTGGAACTCACTATGTAGACCAGGCTGGCCTTGAACTCAGAGATCCACCTGCCTCTGCCTCCCGAGTGCTGGGATTAAAGGCGTGCACCACCAGGCCCGGCTTTATTTATTATTTTTATTTTATGTATATGAGTGTATTGCCTGCATGTGTGTAAGTGCACTTGTGTCCTGTGGTGTCCGTGGCAGTCAGAAGAGGTGTCGGATTTCCCTGGAAATGAAGTTATAGACAGTTGTTAGCTGTCAATGTGGGTTCTGGGAATTGAACCTAGGTCTTTTTCAAGAGCAGCCAGTGTGCTTAACCACTGAGCCATCTCTCAGCCCCTATATTCATGTTTTGCAAAATGGCTGTAGTGTACACACTTTTTTTTTTAATGTGTACGCATGTATTGCCTGCATGTAGGTAAGTGCACCTGTGTCGTGCAATGCCTGTGGAGGACAGAAGAGGCTGTCAGAAACCCTGGAACTGGAGCTACCAACAGTTGTTAGCTGCCATGTGGGTGCTGGGATTCAAACTCGGGTCTTCTGCAAGAACAGTCAGTGTTCTTAACCTCTGAGCCATCTCTCCAGCCCCAGTGTACACACTTTTAAACCAGAAGGAGGGAGAACAGTAATGGGAAACTGGCTGAAATCTTCATCTGGGTTTTATGATACAAATATGTGTTTGTTTTATAAAGCTTTAATTTTTAGTGAGTATACAAAATCATGGATTTCATATGACATCTTCATTCATGTACACCATGCCTTGCTCATGCTCCCGTCACTGTACTCCCTGCACCCCATGCCCCAGGTCATCATTTTTACAGCATTAGTTTGGCTTTCTTAGAGCTCTCAATTTCCCATGGAAAGAGAGGCAGCTGGGGTCTGCCAGCTTTGATCTTTCTTGCACTTCAGGCCACATGTTCCTGGAATGTCACAGTTCAGATGTCTTGGGGGTCAGCATCTTGGGCTGCAGAATAGGAAGCCAAGGGCCAGGCAGCAACTGGACCCGGTTTGGCTTCTTCTAACTAATGAACGTGATGCCAGGTGTCCTGACTCCTGGGCAGGAGGTTTTCTTGGAAAGCATACTCCCTCGGGTCATACTGCAGCCATGGCAGGAAAGCTGAAAGTTCTAGATACTATTTCCAGTTAAACAGGGCAGATTAATTGGGTTTGGTATCTCCTACCCAGCATAGGAGTGCTATGGCAAGAAACAGAAGGATTGCCAAGAGTTTGAGGCCAACTTGGGCTACATAGTAAATTCTAGATTAGTCTGGGCTGCACAGTATGGTACACTATCTCAAGA
>NW_008332149.1:4405483-4406038 GCF_000622305.1 Nannospalax galili | reverse complement strand
ACAAAAATAAATAAATAAATAAATAAATAAATAAATAAATAAATAAATAAATAAATAAAGCTGGGTGAGGTAGCACCAGCCTTTAGTCCTAGCACTCTAGAGGCAGAGGTAGGCAGATCTCCGAGAGGTCAGGCCAGCTTGGTCTACATAGCCAGTTCCAGGCCAGCAGGTCTACAGGGAGACTGTCTCAAAAAGACCAAAACTAAATTAATTAATTTAGGTAAAATAAAGCTGATTAATTCTAATAGCTTGCATTTCTCTAATCTCAAGATCAAAACAACCATAAAAAGAGGGAAATCCTGCTAGTTCGGACAAACTGGATAAAGTTAAAGGACATTATGCTACTGAAATAACCCAGATACAGAAAGAGAAATGCTGTCTGACTCCATTTGTAGAAGGCACCTAAGATATCAAATTCAAAGAACAATAAGGGGGGGGCAATGGGGGGGGGACTGGGATCACGGGGCATAAAGGTCCAGCTGTGGAGCAAGTTCCCTGATCTGTGTACTGCATAGGCGGCAGTGGGTAGGTCTGTGAGCATCAGTCTGTGAGCAT
>NW_008332149.1:4395839-4405471 GCF_000622305.1 Nannospalax galili | reverse complement strand
CACACACACACACACACACACACACACACACACACACTCCTCACACTGTGTACTTCAGACACATACAATTTTTGTCGATTAAATATTTCAACATAATAGTTAACAGTTTATTCTCTGAGGAATTCACACATGCATACCATGCACTTCAACCATATCACCCTCAATTAAATGGCTTTTTAAAGAGTTTTTTTTTTTCTTTTTTTCTTTTTCGGTCTTTTTGAGACAAGGCCTCCATGCCTATAGCCCCAGCTGGGCTGGAACTTGCTATGTATACCAGGCTGGCCTCACTCTTACAGAGATCTGCTTGCCTCTGCCTCTAAAGTGCTGGGACTAAAGGTGTGTGCCACTACACCTAGCTTTGGTTTTGTTTTTTTGAGACAGTGTCTCACTATGTAGCCCTGGCTGGTCTGGAACGTGCTATGTAGTCCAGGCTGGCTTCAAACTCACAGAGATCCACCAGCCTCTGCTTCCCAAGTGCTGGAATTAAGGTGTGCACTCCCGTGCCCAGCCGATTTTATTTTTAATTATCTTTATCACTGCATGTGAATGCAGTACTTAAGGAGACCAGAAGAGAGCATCAGATCTGCTAGAGCTGGAGTTACATATAGGTGGTTATGAGCAGCCCAGACATGGGTGCTAGGAATGGAACCTGGGTTCTCTGCTCTTGACCCCTGAGCCATCTCCCTGCGTCCCCATTTAAATACTAATAAATGAAATAAGTTATAAATTTGAAAGCAACACTTCTCTCCCTAAATGTGGTGAGGCTGAGGCAAGAGGATTGGAACTTTGAGGCCAGCCTGGGCAACATAGGGAAATATCTTAAAAATAGTAGCAACAAACGAAACAAAACCCCACATCTCCATTTTCTCTATTGCCCATTTCATCACAGTACTTTTCAACAGAATACTGCAAGTGAACTGACCTCTGTGCTGTGCCTGCCCCTTTCTTCCTGATCTCCTGGCCCTCCCTGGTCTACCATCCGTCGCTACCGCCCCGGGAAGAATCCACAAAGTCCTCAGCCTGTCTCACCTGACCATCTTGGCATTTGAGTCTGTTGAGGGCCTGCTCGCTCACTCTTGGGCTACTCTCTTTCTCAGACTCCCAGAGCAGCGAGCTCTCCCAGCTTTCTGCCTCTCTTGCTGGCACCACCACACCCTCCTCCCAGATCTTTCCCTTGCACCGTTTTTCTCTTGACTTTTTCATTGAGCTCCACGGCCCTAAATAGCATTTCCTTTAAAAAAAAAAAATCAACTTTATTTTGTGGAGAGGTTTTAGGTTTACAGCAAAATGTAAAGGAAATGTCTCCTATTCTCTCAGACCCTACATGGAGGTGGTCTCCCACACCGTGGTGGCACCTGTGCTGCTGTGGAAGAATTGATATTGACATGCTGGTTGGCACCACCACACCCTCCTCCCAGATCTTTCCCTTGCACCGTTTTTCTCTTGACTTTTTCATTGAGCTCCACGGCCCTAAATAGCATTTCCTTTAAAAAAAAAAAATCAACTTTATGTTGTGGAGAGGTTTTAGGTTTACAGCAAAATGTAAAGGAAATGTCTCCTATTCTCTCAGACCCTACATGGAGGTGGTCTCCCACAGTCCCCCAGGATCTGTACCAAACGCCATTTTCAGACCCCAGGGCTCTTGTCTCCAGCCCAACCTGCATCCTCAACTTCTCCATGGGTATCTCTGTGGGTAAGACATTTTGTGTGGGATATTTCCAGAACAGAACTCTTCCCATACCTGCTATGTCCAGTGAAAGGTAGCTGTGCCTCATCAGACACTCAGACCAAGCCACTGCCCCCATCTCACATCTAGACCAACCTGTGATCCTTCAGAATAGACCCAGAACTTGACACTTCTTGCCCTTCCATTCCATCACAGTACCATCTTGCCCAGTTCATGCAATGGCTTCTTAGAGGCCACCTGCTTCCTCCTCACTGTAATCTGTTGTAAACCCAGCACCCAGGGTGACACTTTCCAACCAAGGGAGCTCACCACATCAGCCTTTCACACTGTGTGGTAGCATCTCTCAGAGGAGGTCCTAGGCCACATAGAGACCTGAGAGGCCCCACATGACCTGTCCTCAGTCCCGTCAGACCTCCTCTCCTAGCCTTCCCCCCTCACTTACCCTCCTGAGTCTGCAAACACCTCCACATGCTCCTCACTGTGCCCACTGCCCACTGCCCTCTGGAACAGTCTTGTCTGGTATGTATGTAGCTCTCCCCATATCCTCGGGTCCTGATCCCAGCTCATCTTCTGAAGTCAGGTCCAAGTGGTAGGCCCAGGGCTGAGGTTGTAGCTGAGTGGTTGGAATGCTTGTCTAGTTTACATGAAGCATTGCATAAACCAGGTATGATAGTGCGTGCCTGTGATCCCAACACTTGATAGGTAAAGACAGAAGGATCAGAGTTTGAGGTCATCCTCAACTATATAGCCAGTTTGAGGCCAATCTGGGCTACATGAGACCCTATCTCAAGTAAATAAATAAACAAATAAATAATAAATAAACAAATAAGCAAGCCAGCCCCATCATTCCATGCCTCCTCTTCATCCCTGTCATGTGTCTTACAGCAGGTGCTCCCTTTCAGTATAACATAATTTATAGATTCTGTTCCTCCTCCATCCCTCCATCTTGTCCATACTGAACATTCAGTTTTGAATGTTTGAACGGTTCAGTTTTGTCAACTGCTTTCTCAGCACTGACAAAGGTCTAACACCTAGGAAATCGTCAACATAAATGCCGATGAATCAAGAAAAGGAACGCTTCTGTCCCCTCTCTCAAATGTCACTGAAATGAACAAAGAGGATTGAAAAGTAAGATAGAAACCCACCTGCACTGGTGCATGAGGATGGAGAGGAGGGAAGGATGGAGGGGAGAACAGATGGGAGGGTGGATGAGAAGATGGATGGGAGATCTAACCAACCTGCCAGCTCATAGGAAAGCAGAAAGTGCCACAAAAGGAGAGAGGCAGTAGGACTGAAGTGCAGGTAGATGATGCCTGGGAACACTCCGGGGAGCACCACAGAGCTCACAGGGCTCTTGCCAGAAAGGCACAGATGTCAGGAAGCAGGAAAACAGGGCAGGCAAGGGCTGGTATCTGGGACAAGACAGAAGTCTGCATCAGCAGGCTTCGGTCCCCTCCCAGCCACCCCAGAAATGGAAATTATTAGGGGAAATGTTAGGGCACAGAAGCTCTGGGCTTTGTGGTCCCAAGCAAAGTGAGGGTTCAGATGGGCCTTGGGCACACAGAAGTGTGAGGGTCACCCTCCCAAGCCCTTCCTGGCAGTGGGTGTAGGAGAAAAATGTAGTCTCTCCCTCCAAAACACTACACAAAACAAAAAGACAATAGATCTTAACACCATATATCATACACACACAACACACACATCACATACCACACACACCACATCCAACCCGTACACCACACACACATCACATCACATACCACACATACTACATACATACACATCACACATCATACCACACACACACTACATCACATGCCACACCACACACACTATATCACGTGCCACACCACACACATATGCACACACAACACTACACACATGCTACATATACACACATACCACATACACACACACACACACACGCACATATGCACACATGCACGCACGCTCACACCACCGAGCTTCCAAAGAGTTTTCAACACCTTTCTCTCAAATATGAAGGCCATGCAAAGATCACTGGCATGTAGGGAATGCAGAGAGAGAGAGAGGGAGAGAAAGAGAGTCAGAGACAGAGACAGAGACAGAAAGAGAGAGAGACAGACACCATAAAAGAAGTTGGAATATAAACTAAAGTGAAAACAAAACATTTCATGGGGCTGGAGAGATGGCTCAGCAGTTAAGAACACTGGTTGTTCTTGCAGAAGACCCGGGTTCGAATCCCAGCACCCACAGGCAGCTAACAACTGTCCGCAACTCCAGTCCCAGGGGATCAGACAGCCTCTTCTGACCTCTGCGGGCATTGCACGACATGGGTGCACTTACCTACATGCAGGCAATACTCACATACACATGAAATAAAAATAATAAAATCTTAAAAATAAAACATTTCAGTAGAGGGGTTGGAAGCTGAAGTCCAGGCACTCTCCTAAAATCTAGAAGTTTTTATCTTTATACCCATAGGTGAGTGCATCTCTCCACCCTCACCAGGGAAATCTTTTTGCAGTAGATGGTCATTATTACAGAGACCACCCCCCCAACCAGTCAGCATGCAAAGAATAAGGAACTGTGGAGTGTCCCGCTTTAAAATCGACATCTATATCACCCCTCCCCACAAAGCTCAGAGATCATAGAGGAAGTCGAGGAGGGGAGCAGGCAGAAAGATTGTAAGAGCCAGAGGTAGAGGAGGACTGCAGTGAAACAGTATTTGCTGAGCATGCCAAGCCTGTTGCACACATGCACTCACAGTGGCTCTGACAGCATACAAGATGAAGCCAGCCAAAGTCCCAGCATGGTTCATGAAGTCCCACCTTCATCTGAGACACTACTGGAAATTGATGGCTGCTGGGGGAAGAATGGGGCCCCTAAGAGGTTACCCCCGTTCCAAAACATGGCACTTCACACACGCTGGCAGCACCGAGTAGACACAGTGGGTTAAAAAAAAAAAAAAAAAAAAAGCACATGAAATTAAGAGAAAATGGTAGAGGGAAGGGAGGGGAATTGGAGAACGGGGTAGATTTGAACAAAATGCAGTATGTACATAGATGAAATTTTCAAACAAAAATTAAAAAATAGAATAGACAAAGAAATGTACAGTAGGAGAGAGAAAAACAACAACAAAGATTAGAGAATCAATCCAAGTTATAGAAGTTCCAAAAAGATATTACAAAGAAAATATTGAAGAGGAGATTAAAGACACATTTCAAGACAATTTCCCAGACTGAAGAAAATTTCTTTCTAAATCAAAAGAGCCCACAAAGTGGGCACAATGACAGCCCTCCAGCAAAGTATGCCAGCATGAAATCTCAAAGCATAGGAATAACTTCAGAAAAAGAGAAACCACCCTTCCTAAGAGCATCCTGCTGCTGGGAATAAACCACAGCCCCCACTTGCTGGTAGGAATGTAAAATAGCTCAGCCACCTTGGAAAGTGATTTGGAAATTTCTTAACGAGCTCAACATAAGCCAGCTGTGGTGGGGCACGCCTGTAAGGCTAACACTTGGGAGGTGGAGGCAGGAGGATCCAGAGTTCCAGACCGGCCTAGGCAGATATAACAAGATTCTGGCTCAAAACAGTAAGTGCTGACGGTGTGGTTCAGTTGTTGAGTGTTTTCAATAGCATGCACGAGGCCCTGGATTTGATCCCTGGCATTGCCTGAACCAAGTGTGATAGTAACACCTGTGATCTAATCAAGTGTGATAGTATACACCTGTGATCTAAGAAAGCATTCAGGCAGAAGGAGATCCTTGGCTACAGTAAGTTTGAGGCCAGCTTGGGATACGTGAGACTCTGTCTATATATATATATATATATATATATATATATATATTTTTTAAAGCAGCTAAACATATGTGTATCATATAATTCAAATATTCATATAATCCAAACATTCCACAGAAAAGTGGACATATATGGGCCAACGAGATGGCTCAGCAGGTAAAGGTGCTTGTTGCCAAGCCTGATGACCTGAGTTCAGTCTCTAAGATACACGTGATAAAAGGAGAGAACTGACTCCTACAAGTTGTCCTCTGACCTCCATACAAACATGGTAAATAAAGAAGTGTAATTAAAAAATTTGAAACACTAAACATCTGCCCAGGTGTGCTGGCACACACCTTTATTCCCAGCCCTCAGGAGGCAGAGGCAGGTGAATCTCTGAGTTCAGGTCAGTCAAACTTCATAGTGAGATTGTTTTGGTTTGGTTTCTGTGTTGCTGTGATAAAACACTGACCAAAAGCATCTTGGGGAGGAAAGGGTTTATTTCACGAGACAGTCCATCACAGAGGGGAGCCAGAACCGAAGCACAGACCACTGAGGAACCTGTTTACTGCCTTGCTTCCCCTGGTTTGTTCAGGACTCTTTCTTATACAACACAAGACCACCTGTCCAGGGATGGCACCTCCAATGCCCACAGTGGGCTGGGCTCTCCTACATCAATTAAGGGTTAAGAAAATGCCTCTTAGACATGCCCACAGGCCAGGTTGATGGAAACAATTTCTTTTTTAAAAAAATATTTATTATTTTTATTTTATGTGTATGAGTGTATTGCCTGTATATAGGTAAGTGTACCCGTGTTATGCATTGCCTGTGGAGGACAGAAGAGGCCATTGGACTGGACTTACGGACAGTTGTTAGCTGCCATGTGGGTGCTGGGACTTGAACCTGGGTCTTCTGCAAGAACAACCAGTGTTCTTAACCACTGAGCCATCTCTCCAGCCCCAGAAACAATTTCTTAATTGAAGTTTCTTCTTCCTAGGTGACTCTAGTTTGTGTCAAGTTGATAAAAACTAACCAGCATAGGGACCCTGTCTTAAAAGGGGGCTGGAGAGATGGCTCAGCAGTTAAGAGCACTGACTACTCTTGCAGAGGACTTGGGTTTGATTCCCAGCATCCACATGGTGGCTAACAACCACCCGTAACTCCAGTTCCAGGGGAATCCAACGCCTGCTGACTTCCGCAGGCATCATGCGACACCAGTGCACTTACACACATGCAAGCAATACACTCATACACATAAAACAAAAATAATAAATAAAATATTTTTTTAAAAAAGAGAAGAAAAGGTTGACAAGTATTTGATGAAACTGTCACCTTTTTTTGTGTAAAAATTAACAAAGAACTGACAAGTATAATAGCACACACCTAGTATTCTGGCACTCAGGAGGTTAAGGCAAGAGGATCCTGAGCTCAGGGCCAGCCTGAGAGCCTGCCTTAAAATACAAAACAAGGGGCCAGCAGAGTGGCTCAGTGGGTAAGAGTGTCTGCCACCAAGTTTGATGACCTGAGTTCCATCCCTGGGACCCACATGGTAGGAGAGAACCAATCCCATGAGTTGTTCTCTGACCTCCACACATGGGCCATGACATGCACACACGTACAACACACAAAATAAGTAAATCAATAAATGAAAAAAGAAGATAATGGCGAACATATGAAAAAAACAGAAGCAAAGGAAAATCAACAAATATTAACTCCAGGGGCAGAAGAAAGCATACGAGAAAGAGAACCGTCAAAATGTATTACTTGTGGGGCTGCTGAGATGCTCATCAAGTAAAGGCACTTGCTGCCAAGCCTGACTGCCTGAGTTCAATCCCTGTTCTCTGACCTCCATATGTACACCGTACCATGTGCATACACACAAAATAATGCAATAAAATTTTAATGCATTACTTCTGATCAGCATTTTCACAGTTCCATTGTCAACTGACAATGTTAATATATTTACAAGAGGGCACTGAAGAAGGCAGGAAATAAGGCAGCTAAATCCTCATCTCACATAATGGGAAGTTACTGCAAAACTATAAAGTTGCTAAATTAAGAATCAGCAAGCCAGCTGTGGTGCACACCATCCAGGCATGCGTTTTGTTTTATTTTGGTCTTTTTGAGACAGGGTCTCCCTATAGCCCCAGCTGACCTGAAACTCACTATGTAGACCAGGCTGGCCTCAAACTCACAGAGATCCACCTGCCTCTGCCTCCCAAGTGCTGGGATTAAAGGCATGTGCCACCATGCCAAACACCAGCAGGATATATAAGTACACCCCATGTGTGCAATGCCTACAGAGGTTAGAGAGGGCATCGGATCCCCTGGAACTGGATTTTGTTAGCTGCTATATGGGTGTTGGGAACTGAACTCAGGTCCTCTGCAAGAAGAGCCAGTGCTTTTAATCATTGAGTCATCTCTCCAGCCCCAAGATCTCTTTATTTTATTTTTGTGTGTGTTAGTGTGTACATGTATTTGTGTGTATGTCTGTATGGATGGATGTACATGTGTGTGCAGTTACACATGCCTGTGGAGGCCAAAAGAGGGTGTCAGATCCTTTGGAGCTGGAGTTACAGGTGTTTATGGGACACCCTGCCTGTTACATGGGTAGCAGGATCCAAACTACAATCCTCATGATTGCACTTGTGCTCTTAACTGCTCAGCCACTTCTCCAGCCCACACTTTTTTTTTTTCTTTTTGAGGCAGGGTCTCCCTGTAGCTCCAGCTGTCCTGGAACTCACTATGTAGACCAGGCTGGCCTCAAACTCACAAAGATCCCCCTGCCTCTGCCTCCCAAGTGCTGGGATTAAAGGCGTGCGCCACCACCCCCGGCCGCACATTACTTTTTGAGACAAGGTTTCTCACTGAACCTGGAGTTCACCAATTTGACAAGACTGACTGGTCAGTAAGCCACAGGGATCTGCCTGTCTCCAACTCCTTGTAATTCAATTGCAGGTAAACGCCACCACACCTGGGTTTTTACATGGGCGCTATGCATCCAAACTCTTCCCCCCTGAGCCGTCTCCCCAACCTGATGTATGTTCTTTAACCTTCACTAAACCTCCTGACCCAGGAGTTCTTAGGCATAGAACAGCCTCAGGAAGCTCTGAAGAGCTGCTCAAGGTCATGGGCCAGAGTTCGGGTCTCTGGGCTCCTGGTGACACAGCTGTCCCATGCATGAAAAGATGCTTATTTAAAACATCAAAAATCGCCAGGCGTGGTGGCACACGCCTTTAATCCCAGCACTTGGGAGGCAGAGGCAGCAGGCGGATCTCTGTGAGTTCAAGGCCAGCCTGGTCTACATAGTGAGTTCCAGGGAGATCCTGTCTCAAAAAGACCAAAAACAAAACAAAACAAAACAAAAACATTAAAACGCAACAACAGCTGTGCCTCACTGCTCCAGGTGTCCACTTTTCTTAATGTTCCCACATGCCCTTTTAAAAAAATTTTTCCTGTAGCCCCAGCTAGCCTGGAACTCACTGTGTACACCAGCCTGGCCTTGAACTCACAGACATCTACCTACCTCTGCTCCTTGAGTGCTGGGATCAAAGGCCTACACCACCATGCCTGGAAAAATGTGCACACCTTTAATCCCAGCATTGGGAGGCAGAGGCAGGTGAATCTCTGTGAGATCAAGGCAGCCTGGTCTACATAGCCAGTTCCAGGCCAGCTGGGGCTACAGGGAGATGGTGTCTCAAAAAGACCAAAAAATAAAAATAAATAAAATTTAAAAATTAAAGAGAAAAAGAAGAAAAGAAAAAGTAAAGCCACAGTTACACACACACACACACACACACACACACACACACACAATGTGGTAAACTGTTCTTGGGAGTTTTGTGTGTCAACCTGGCAAGATGAAACTGGGGGCTTCTCAGAAACTTCTCTCCTTGGGAATATCACAATAGAGTGGGCTTTTCTGGAACAATGTTTTGTGGATCTACTGTGTTTGGAAACTGCCAAAAGCTCTTTGGCAACAGCAAGCAGAACGACATGTGACATGATGGAGAGAAGTGTGGTGGGCTTGGGGCAATGCTAGAGAGTGGCTGGGTGGCCCAGCAGTTTGCCTCCCCGAGCTGGAAAGTAAGGACAAACACATTTCCCATTTTGGGCAAGTATCTTGCATGGCCCGGTGTGGTGGCACACGCCTTTAATCCCAGCACTCGGGAGGCAGAAGCAGGCA
>NW_008332149.1:4366433-4395723 GCF_000622305.1 Nannospalax galili | reverse complement strand
CAGCCTGGTCTACATAGTGAGTTCCAGGACAGCTGGGGCTACAGGGAGCCCCTGTCTCAAAAAGACCAAAAAAAAAAAAGTAATGACACTCCATTCCTGAAGTGTATGACCACCACTATAGCACATGCTACAAGTTGCCCCTTAGCACTTAAGGAATGGAAAACAACAAACAAACAAGAATAGACACTTTGTGAAATAAGTAATCCCCACGAGACAGAATTCAATTTTTTAAATTATTACATTATTTAGTATTATAAACAAATATTTTTAAAATGCCCTTGTTAAAATAAATTTTTGGGGGTCTTTTCTGAAACACTCCATTCCTGAAGTGTATGACCACCACTATAGCACATGCTACAAGTTGTCCCTTAGCACTTAAGGAATGGAAAAAAACAAACAAGAATAGACACTTTGTGAAATAAGTAATCCCCATGAGACAGCTGGCCTGGAACTCACTATGTAGACCAGGCTGGCCTTGAACTCAGGTTGTGGAAACTTTAGGAGGTAGAGCCTCTCTGGAGGAAGTGGGTCACTGTATTGAGGCCTTGAGGTTTTATAGCACAGCCCTGCTTTCTGTTTCTCCCCATTACCCTTCCCCCTCCCCTCTTCCCCCTCCCTCTCCCTCTCCTGACTGAAGATGCCATGTGACCAGCCTGATTTTGGGACTATGCCTTTCCCACCATGATGAACTCATCCCCTTGAACTGTTAGCCAGAATAGACCCTTCCTTCCTTAGATTGCTTCTTGTCAGGAATTTAATCGATGGGAAAATTAACCAATACAGTCAGTCCTCTTCTATGGCATAGAGAGTTCAAGGCTGGCCTGGGCTGCAGAAGATTCTGGCCCAAATAAAAACAAAAAAGGACTGTAAGTCTTGCTGTTGCTTAAATGTCAGCCAGCTGGAAACTCCTGAGTCAGTGATTTCTCAATATCCATTGGGCAGGCTCTGAAATTAAATGGTTTAGGTAGTTCCAGGTCTGTGTTTTGGCTCACAAGTTTGATTTTTTTTTTTTTTTTGTCTTTTTTGAGACAGGGTCTCCCTGTAGTCCCAGCTGAGCTGAACTCAGTATGTAGACCAGGCTGGCCTTGAACTCATAAGGATCCGCCTGCCTCTGCCTCCTAAGTGCTGGGATTAAAGGTGTGCGTCACCAAGCCCGGCACAAGTTTGATTTTTTTAATCAGGTGTTAAAGAAATAATGAATGTGTTCTTTTAAGAAAATTAATTTATTTTTATTTTATATGTATGAGTGCTATGCCTGCATGTATGTGAGTGTACCACATGTATGCAATGTCCACAGAAGCCAGAAAAGGACATCAAATTCCCTGGAACTGGAGGTTTGGACCATTGTTAGTCACCATGTGGGTGAGGGAACCAAACCTGGGTCCCCTGCAAGAGCAGCCAGTGCTGTTAACTGCTGAGTTAACTCTCCAGCCCCATTATATGTGTTCTGATTATCAGTCATTCAGAGAATTTTGTACCCCAAAGTGAAAAAAGTTTTTTAAAATGTAAAAACATAATTCATATTTTGATGATACTTAGGTATAGAAATACATAATATGTGTAGACCTATGTATATATATGCAAATGTATATGTCCACGCACCCATGATGATACATATGCATGTGTTCACGTGCATATTTAAATAACCTTTAGTAAGCAAGCTGAGAAGCCATGAGGGCTATGGACACAGTAACTTTATACTTGCAGTTTACAGACACCACACAGCTTCCAGGACCCCAAAGCGTAAGTAAATGCCATGGGGAAGCCTGGCAGTTGTCATATCCAAAGATTTAAGTCCAAAGAAGTTACCTTATGAGTGAAGATACTGTGAATCTTTGGTTATCAGGATCTCTGACCCATCTTTATTGACAAAGACAGGAGACTCTATCAATGGCATTCAGTTTCACATGCTTCCAGTCATAAACACCAAGACACCCTTTAATAACCGTAAGCCCCACACATTTATACCATGGTTACCAAGTGCCGCTTTGGAATTCTGTCCACTTTTGAAGGGATTTATAGGCACAGGTAAAGGTTGTTGCCAGGCACTATTTACAACCTGTCTCTCCAGCTCAGGCTGAGTCTGTTCTCAACCCTTTTCAGTCAGGGCCACCAGCAAGTTTTCCCCCTTAGCATAAACAGCAGTAAACTATGCAAGTGCTCACACACCATTTGTGACTTTATGGGCTAACGAGAGATGTGGCAGCTGAGGGATAAAAACTGCAGCTGCTATGTCCTGCAGGCATTTAGAGCCCCAGTAACACTGCTGAGATTATTTCTTCATGTATATTTTATGCCATTAGATTTTAAATGCCGGTAGATTAAAATAACCTCAAAGCAATTTGAGGCAAAAGGCAACCCACTAACAGGCTGATGTGTATGTTATTATACATGTGTATTATACATGTGTATAATGAATTTTGGCCATTTTCACCACCCTCTCTAATCCATCTCCCTCTCCAATGAAACTCTTCTTCCCAACAAATTCCCCTCCTACTTTGTGTTTCTGTGTGACCCACTGAGTTTATTTAGGGTTCCTTGCATCAGCATGGGTGGGGGTTATTTACTGGATTATGGATAGCTTACCAGTGGATACATCACTGAAGAATATGACCTCCCCCCCAGCCCCCTAGCAGTCATTAACTGCCAATAGCTCCTCAGAGAAGGGTAAGGACTCATGATGGCGTGTTGACAGACTGGTCTTGCAGGGGTAACCATAGCTGTTGTGAGTTCATGGGTGCAATGGCCATGTCATGTCCAGAGGACAGCATTTGATGGCACACCCACCATCCTCTGGCTCTTACGTTCTTTCTACTCCCTCTTCTGGAATGTTCCATGAGCCTTGAGGGGGTTTATAGAAATGCCTTGTTTAAAGTTAAGCATGCAATGGTCACTTATGCTTAGCACTTTGAGCAGTTATGAGTCTCTGCATTAACTACCACCCGTTGCAAAAAGGAGCTCCTCTGACAAAGGCAGAGCGGCACTGATCTATGGGTACAAACATGAATTAGAGGGCAGCTGGACAACATGTCCATTTAGCAAAACAGTAGTAATAGGATCCCCTCTAGGGCCTATGACCTCCCCAGCCCACAGGCTTTTGATCAGGGTACAGTACGAGGCATGAGTTCCCTCCTGTGAGTTGGGTCTCAAATCCAGTCAGAAAGCAGTTGTTTACCTCCACAATAGCTGGGCTGCTGATGCGCCAGTAGGCACATCTTGCCTGGCAGGTCAATATTGAAGCTTACTGGTTTCACTGCTGGTCAAGACTACCAATGGTGTCTCTTCCCCAGAAGTATGAGCAGCACCTTCTGGCACTCTGAAAGCCATTCGTTGGAATCCTAGCTCACTATTTCCTGAAATAATTATCTCCTGTCAACACAGTGAATAGGCTGAAATGAGGAAGGGCAATGTCTCAAGTACAGTCTCTTCACAGAAGGAGCTAAGTTACACTTAGCTGAGACTCTGATTCCTCCAGAGAAAATAAGAATTTGGAAGGCAGTAATGTATTTGAAAGAACTATCCAGGCCCAAGTATAGTAACATCTCTTACTTATTTAAAAAAAAGTCACATGAGCTGGGGTGACACCTTTAATCCCAGCACTCAGGAGGCAGAATCAGACGGATCTCTGTGAGTTCAAGGCCAGCCTGGTCTACATAGCAAATTCCAGGCCAGCTGGGGCTACAGGGAGACCCTGTCTCAAAAAGACCAAAAAAGGGGGCTGGAGAGATGGCTCAGTGGTTAAGAGCACTGACTGCTCTTGCAAAGGACCCAGGTTCGATTCCCAGCATCCACATGGCGGCTATGAACCACCCTTAACCCCAGTTCCAGGGGGATCTGAAACCCTCTTCTGACCTCCGCAGCATTACATGACATGGGTGCACTCACAAACACACAGGTAATACAGTCATACACATAAAATAAAAATAAATTTAAAAAAAGACCAAAAAGAGAGAAAATACAAAACAAGCTAAAAATATAATGTATAAAATTATAAAGTAATATATGTGTGTGTGTTTGTGTATGTATATGTTTGTGTATGCGGGTACACATATATGTATGAGCATATGGAGGCCAGAGGTCAACACAGGTTATCTTCTTCAATCACTCTCCACCATATTTTTGTTGTTGTTGTTTTTGTTTTTTGAGACAGGGTCTCCCTGTAACCACAGCTGTCCTGGAACTCACTATGTAGACCAGGCTGGCCTCCATTTCACAGAGATTTGCCTGTCTCTGCCTCTGCTTCTCCAGTACTGGGATTAAGGTATGTGCCATGCCTGGCTCATCTACCATATTTTTTTGAGACAGTCGCTCACCCAATCTGGAGCTTGCTAATTTGGCTAGACTGGTTGACCCTAAGCCTTGGAGACCTTCCTGCCTCTATCTCCCCAGTGCTAGGATCACAATCTTACTCCACCATGCCAAACTCTAAAAATATTTTTTTAATTTATTTAATTTTATTTACATTTATTGTAAATATGCACGCACACACATGCAAGTGCATACATCCCATGATGTATGTGGGGATTAGAAGACAACTTCAAGAATCAGGTTTCTTCTTCCACTATGAGGGTTCCAAGGATCAAACTCAGGTTGCCAGGCTTGGTGGCAAGCACCCTTACTCACTAAGCTATTTTGCCGGCCCCATGCTAACCTGTTTTGTGTAGGTTTGGGTATCAAACTCAGGTGTTTGTGTTTGTATGGCAAGTATTTTACTGATAGCCATCTCACAGCTATTTGTATAGCCATATACAAATCATGTATGTATATATATATATATATATTTGTGATATATATACATACATATATGTATTTGTCATAAAAATCACAAGATAAAAATTTCCACCTTAACTATTTTTTTTTTCGGTCTTTTTTTTGAGACAGGATCTCCCTGTAGCCCCACCTGTCCTGGAACTCACTATGTAGACCAGGCTGGCCTTGAACTCACAGAGATCCACCTGCCTCTGCCTCCTGAGTGCTGGGATTAAAGGCGTGTGCCACCACACCTAGCGACCTTAACTTTTTTTTTTTTTTCGGTCTTTTTGAGACAGGGCCTTCCTCTAGCCCCAGCTGGCCTGGATTCACTATGGAGACCAGGCTGGCCTCGAACTCCCAGAGATCCACCTGCCTCTGCCTCCCGAGTGCTGGGATTAAAGGCATGCACCACCATGCCCGGCTGACCTTAACTATTTTTAAGCACACAACTCAGTCGTGTTTAGCGTGTTTGGGTGCACAGCAGTACTCCAGATAAGTTCATTTGTCAGTCTGAGGCTCTGCCTATTTAGCAGCAACTCTTTCACCCTCTCTTTCATCCCTAGCAACCATTGCTCTACTTTTGGTTTTATAAATCTGACAACTTTAATAATGTAAATGAAATCATAGGGTTTGTCTTTTGGCGGCTAGCTTACTTCATTTAGCCAAATGTCTTGAGTTCCTCTATGCTGCAGAGCACATCAGAGCTCCATCTCCTCCCTCCCTCCCTCCTTTCCTTCCTTTTTTTTTTCTAGTTTTTTTGAGATAGGGTCTCACTATGCAGCTCAGGCTATTCTGCAACTCAAGATCCTCCTGCCTCAGCCTCCCAGGTGCTGAGATTTACAAATATATAACTATGCTTGATTGAATTTCATTTCAAGGTTGAGTGATAAGTATAGATTACATTTTGATTTTCCATTCTATTTTAGGATTCTTCCTCCTATTGGCTATTGTGAATAGTGCTGTTACAAACTCAAATATGCAAAGTAATAAACCCAAATATGCAAATCTCTGAGACTTGATTTCAGTTCTTTTGGATATATACCCAGAAGTGGGTTGCTAGATCACACGAAAATTCCATTCTTAGTTCTGAGAAGCCTCCATACTGTAATCCATAGTGGCTTTGCTGTTCTTCACCCCAGTTCACAAGCATTCCAGTTTTTCCACAGTCTTGCTAATACTTATTGTTTTAATTAAAATAATATTTTTGAGACAAAGATTCACTCTGTATCCCAGCCTGGCCTAGAACTCACTCACTATATACCCCATTCCTGATCTTGTAGGTAACCCTCCCATCTCAGTTTCCTAAGTGCTGAGATTATAGACATGAGTCACCATGCCTGGTATCGATTAAAATAATTACACACTTTTTACACTCATAGTAAAGTTTCAGTTGAAGTTATTGAAAGTTGGATAAAAATAATGGTGGCAGAGATGGGTTCCACCTTGTGAAGCAGACCTTAAGTTTAATCAGAAAGTGGTAACTATCATGACATTTGTGCCACTATTGCACCCATGGGTGTGTCTTGCCAGGGCACTCATAATTGTAGTTTGCAGGATTCACAGCTGGCTAAGATTGATGATTACTTTTCTATTTTGGTAGCATACACAGCACCTTCTAGCACTATGAAAACTAGTCAGTGGGGATGACGCTTCCAAGTCAGAACCAGCTTGATTTCCAACTCAGGTATGGACCCTCTTCAGCAATAGGGTCTTACTGTCAAGTTCTGGAGGGTAGCAAAGAGGAATGGCAAAAGGCAATAATGTTTTGGAGTCTACAGACCCCTACCCCCGGCCAACCACTCCAAGAGATAAGAGATGTAACTTATTCTTCATACTGGAGTTATTTGCTAAGATGAGAGCATCTAGTTGGGATTTTGTCCCTCATTATAGGGTAACTCCATTTAAACTTTTTATGTATGTATATGTATATATTTTAAGAAGTGTCCACAGTAGCAGGTTTCCATGGCTTTTTCAAAAGACATTTAATGTTAGTTATCCCTCTTCATACTCCTTCCTCTACCCTACCCTCCCATCCCCACCTTCCTGTTCTATCAATCCCCTTCCCCCTTTATATCACTGTATTCTATATCCCTACCCTTAAAAGCCACCCCCCCATCATCCCTTACTAGTTTCCTGACCTCTATGGGTTCTCAAACAAAACACACATATCTAAAGATTCAAAGCTAGTGGCCACATATGAGAGAAAATGTGGCATTTGTCTTTCTGGGTCTGAGTTCCCTCATTTGGGGTGATTGATTCCAGCTCCATCCTGTGAATTTACCTGTGATTTTCATAATTCCATTTTTTTCTTAACAGCTTCTATTGTGTAAATGGAAATATTTTTGTTACCCATTCATCAGTTGATGGACATCTAGGCTGTTTCCATTTCCTGGCTATTGTGAACAGAGCAGCAATGAACATGGATGAGCAGGTACCTCTGTAATAGGATAGAATCCTTTGGATACATGTCCAGGAGTGGATCATATTTCTAGCTTTTTGAGGAAATGCCACACTGATCTCCATAGTGGCTGTACCAGTTTGCACTCCCATCAGCAGCAAGTAAGTGTTCCTCTTTCCCTACATCCATACCAGCATCTGTTATGTGGTTCTTTTTATCTTAGCCATTCTGACTGGAGTAAGATAAAATCTCAAAGTAGCTTTAATTTGCATTTCCCTGATGGCCAAGGATGCTGAACATTTTAGAAAGGAATATAACATGTAGAAATGAAATTTTAGGATGTTTTTATGTCTTCCTAGAAAAAGGTGATTTCCATTAGTGTTTCCAGATGAGTCTGTTGCTGCCTGTCTCAGAGCCGCGTTAACACTGGTCTGTAGCCATGGCTTTGCATTGTCATCCTATATACTTTGTTTGCTATGGATTTTCCTATTCCTTTTCTAATTTTAAAATTCAAAAATCCAAAAAATGTAAAAACCTTTCAGTGTAAATATTATCTGTAGGTAGTATTATGGGGCCAAGAAGGACATAGACACTAGGGGAGAACCTACCACTACTATCTTACTAAATGGACATACTGTGTTAAACTGATTCCTGGTGACTTACTGTTATACCCATAGTGCATCTTTCAACCCTCATCAGAGAAGCTTCTTTTTGCAGTAGATGGTGGTTAATACAGAGACCCACAACTGTTCAGTGTGCAGAGAATAAGAGACTGTGGAGTGCTCATCCCTAAATGGGACATCTGTATCATACCTCTCTTCCCAAAGCTCAGGGATTATCTCAGAGGAGGGAGTGAAAGACTCAGAGGCAGAGGATGACTACCATAAAAGTGTTTTCCTGACATAAGGAGATGCACATAGGAACTCACAGATTGTGATAGCATGCAAAAGACTGGCCAGAGCCCAAGCCGGACAGAATCCAAGCATGGAATGGGGAGGCAGCACAAAGCCCCACCACTAGTTGAGCAGCTATTGCCAACTGATAGCTCTGGGAGAGGGAAAGCCAGTTTTTTTTTTAAAGGTGCAACCCCCAAAAGGTGAACCATGCTCCAGGGGATGGACACACATCCAAGAGTATTTAAGGAACACAAATTGGACTCATAGGTTTTAAAAAAAAAAAGACACAAAGTTGGGGAGGTACAGTGGATGTAAGAAGAGGTGGGCATGGGAGTTGAATGTGATCAAAATACAGTGTATAAAATTTCTGAGGAATTAATAAAAATATATTAGAAAAGAAGACAACCAGGGACTGGAGAAATGACTCAATGGTTAAGAGCACTGGTTGCTCTTGCAGAGATCCCAAATTCAGTTCCCAGCATCCACATGACAGCTAACAACCACCAGTAACCCCAGTTCCAGGGGATCCGATGCCCTCTTCTGGACTCCACAGGCATTGTATGCACATGGTGCATTTTCACATGTGCGGGTAAAACACTCATACATATAAAATAAAAATAAAATTTAAAAATTAAAAACAAAACCAATTCTTTTGAATGTGTGGGGAAATAAATCTTTTGAGGAAAGAAAGAAAAAAGAAATTTGGATAAAAGGGGAAATATCTAAATGTTTCAAGTATTAATAGTTGGGCTGCCAAGATGGTTCAATGTATAGAAGCATTTGGGTGTACACCTGATGACTTGAGTTATATCCCCAAATCTCACAAGGTAGCAAGAGAAAACTGACTCCCAGGTTGTCCATATCATACACCATCTTCCCCCCTTTCTCTCTCTCTCACACAAATAGATAAAAAGTGTAGTTAACTAGACTATTGTTCCCAGAATATGAAAAATTCTTGTAACTTCAAGATCTTTTTAAGTTTAGATTTTCACTTATTCCTTATTTTAGACACCCTCTCTTTATTCTTGTCTCTAAAAATCTGACCGAAACTATTCCTAGTGAAAAGTCGATCTGACAGCCATCAATCCAGAGATTTCAGAGAGTAGAACATGCACCCACACAACTGCATACACAGTAACTGGTCACAGAGAGTGACTTAACTTGGGAAAGGGCCAGGGTGAGGTTAAGACTGTGCACTCAGACTGGCTCCCCTTCTGGAAACTCCTTCCCAACCTCCACATGATCACCTTCAGGAGCCCCTAAGAGAGCTCCTTAAAGGAAGCCAACGTGCCTGAGAGCCGCTCCACCGTCAGTCACAGTGGATGCTGCCAGGAGAGCACTCTCAAAGGCCCACTTGGGGAGACAGCCACGCCTCAGTGGAGAAGTTGGCACCTGTACCCTGGAGAAGAGCAGCTTTCAGGTCACAACACCTTCTCTTTTCAACAGGTGCAACAAGGTGCTCTCCAGGTCTGTACCTGGTGCCTCTATTTCCCTTCTGGCCCTAGTCATGTTTTTTGTGCCACTTAATTGCATAAACATTTGCAAACTTACCTCAGATAAACTTTTGTTCATGCGCCAATTATTCATTAAGCATCTAATAATAAGGAGGCGTGGCTGCCACATCAGTAATGAAGGAAAGACTCAAAGTCCCCAAAGCCTGTGGAACTGGGAGGACATTTTCAGTTTATTTATTACAGATACATACAGCAGTCATTTCAGGAACCACAAGAAAAAATAAACCAGTCAAGGACAGCAGTCAAGGAAAGACTGAATTTCTTATTTCTACAAAAAATATTACGAAGAGGCCGTCAGAGGTGACATAACCAAAATTGCAGGGGGAAAAGTTTATTGAGCCGTTAAAAAAACATTAAATTGGGCTGGACATGGTGGCGCGTGCCTTTAATCCCAGCACTGGAGAGGCAGGGGCAGGTGGATCTCTGTGAGAGCAAGGCCAGCCTTGACTAGGTGGTGAATTCCAGGTCAGCTAGGGGTACAGGGAGACCGTGTCTCAAACAACAACAACAACAACAAATAAAGCATTATAAACAAGGAAAATGAAGGGTCGATTCAAAGTCGATTTTTTTTCTTTTTGTGTGTGTGTGTGTGTGTGTGTGTGCACACCTAAGTGTGGGTGCACATGTGTGCTGGTGTGTGTGGAGGCCAGAGGACAACCCCAGGCGTCATCCTCAAAATCCACTTCCTCTGAAATAGGGTCTTCACTGTCCTGGAGCTGACCAATTAGGCTAGACTGGCTGGCCAGTGAGCCCCAGGGACCCTCCTGCCTCACCTCCCCAGTGCTGAGATTACAGACATTCTCCTCCATGGCCAGCTTTTTGGTTTAGGGTTTTGTTTTTTAATGTAAGTTCTGGTCCTTATCCATGAAGAGGCAAGCACTTTATCAGATGAGCCCTTTCTCCAATCTGAGAATTCTTCATCTAGTATGGAAATAGGGGGTGGGGAGGCTTCTCAAAAGAGTGAGAATGCCATTAGACCCGGGGCTCACTCTAGATTGAGGACCGCCCAGGCCACAGCCCTGAAGTGAGAATACTTAGTATCAGGATCTGAAAGGCAGCCAGTGGGGCTGGTGTTTGCTCACACAGGGAGAGAGAAGGGGAAGCTATGGATGGGTAAGAACCTTGTTGCACATGCTCATGAGGTCCTATCAAGGAAGTGGGGTTTTAGGCTAAGAATAACGGGAAGTCACCGAGACATTTTTGACTTGTGTTAAATTAATACTTTAAAATAATGAGTGCAACTCTTACACAATAAACTCTAAGATTTATTAAGTGAATGAACAGAGAACAGGCTGTGATTTCTGGAAAAAGTGAGCCTTTTTTTTTTTTTTTTTTTTTTTTTTTTTAGACAGTGTCTCCCTGAAGCCCCAGCTGACCTGGAACTCACTACTGAGACCAGGATGGACTCCGTCTCAGAGAGATCCACCTGCCTTTGCCTCCTGAGATTAAACGTGTGCACCACCATGCTCAGCTGTTTGCTTTGGTTTGGTTTTTCCTAAATGTTCATATATGAGTCATATTGGTGCCTCTTTAGGTGGGAACTACATGGCTAGGAGAGATGAGAGGAACATGGCTTGGATTGTGCTTAAAAATTACCCAGCCATGGGCTGGAGAGATGGTTCAGTGGTTAAGAGCGCTGGCTGCTCTTCCAGAAGACCAAACCCAACCGAACCTGGGTTTCTCCAGGCAACACACAACCATTGTTAACTGCAGTTTCCAAAGAATCCGATGTCATCTTCTGACATCCACAGGCATTGCACAACACGGGTGTACTCACATACATGCAGGCAAAACATTCATACACATAAAATAAATTCATAAACAATGAATTACCCAGCCAAAGGCTGGAGATGTAGTTCAGTGGTAGAGCACTTACCTAGTATGCACGAGGCCCTGAATTCAATTCCCAGAACTGGGGGGAAAATAGGAAAGAAATAAAGAAACCAGGTCTATCCAATGGCAGTGTCAGGGAATCTTCATGTACTACATGCTATGAACTGATGCAACCAGCTTGGAAAACTCTTGAGCAACATGTACTAAACATCAACTAAACACAAATACTGTCACCCAGAACTCCATCCCTAAGCATATACAGAAGTGTTAAATATCATTCACTAAAAGACACTGGTAAAAACTCACTAGTCCTAGACTTAATTGCTTCTAAATGGAAAGTCAAATGTTCTACCAAGAGTGGAATGGATAAATTGTAGCATTTGCACATAGCACTAGAAAAATTCAGCTACATGCAAAAAGAGGGGACTCATAGGATGAAGAGGGGCAGATACTAAATATATAGTTTCGTTCCATTTATTACTTTAAAATCAGCAGCTAATCTGTGGCCACACAATCAGGCTAGTAATTACCTTGGGAAGAACGGGTTAGATTTTTATTTATTTAATGTTTATGAGTGTTTTCCCTGCATTTATGTGAGTGCGCCCATGTTGTGCAGTGCCTCTGGAGGGATGAAGAGGGCATCTGAGCCCCCGGAACTGGAAATAACAAAGGTGCTCACTTTAAAACACAACAAAAAACTCCTCCTCTGATGACCAGCTTATCTGTGAATCCGGAAGCACTCTTCAGAAGTCTGATAGGTGTACATAATTGCTACTTCAAGAATCTCAACCGTGTCACTTCCCTGGGCCAGTTCCATTTTTATCTGTTATATGCAGATGAATCTTGCTCAGAAAACCCATTTCTGATGTGTTGGCAGCCCCTCTTCCTAAAAAGCAACCTTCCTTAAGCTATCTGGCACTAGAGCCCAATTTCACCCAGCCTTGAAGACTGCTATGAAGGAGGTAGTTATGGCGTCTATCTGGTATACCTAGGCACTCCCAGTTAATAATATATCCCAGGGCTCTCAAGATGGCCCAGAGCATCAAAGTGTTTGCCACTAAACCTGACCTGAGTTTGAGCTCCCCTAGAAGGAGAGTATAGACTCTTACAAGTTGTCCTCTGACCTCCACATGCACACCCTCTTTTTTCAAGAGAGAAAGCACTTTGACTGGCTGAACCATCTCATCAGCCTGTTTCACTTAAAAGAATTTTTTTTTTTTTACTTTTGTGTGTATGGGTATGCGTGTTCATGTGCATATGTGTGTGCTTGCTTCTGGAGGCCAGTGGTCAATCAAGTGTCATTCCTCAGGGGCTGCCCATTGTCTTTTGAGGCAAGGCCTCTCACTGGGATCTGGGACTCCTGACTTAGGCTAGGCGCATTGATCAGTGAGCCCCAGTGATCTGCCTGTTTCTACCTCTCCAGTGCTGGGATTTACAAGTGTGTGTCACCATGCTCAGCCTTTTACAGGGGTTCTAGGGATTCAATGTAGATCCCCTTGCACTTTATGAATGGAGCCATCGCCCTAACCCCAGCTTTACTTTTTAATCAGTGTACTGACTATGAAAATCTGGAATGTACACCTATCAGTTATCAGCACAACAGTGCATACAGCGACCTACTTGGTCCTACTTGGCGCCATTTTGCCTGGATAGGTCTGGATTTCTATTTACTGGAATACTCCAATTGAACAAAGGTTTCTTTAAGAGATAGCAACAAGTTATGGTATCTGCTGGCTATACATAATGAAATCTGGTTTATCTTTAAAAGTAAATCTACAGTACTACTTAACTAGATTTTTGCAAAAACTATCAGAAAAAAAATGAAAAGTTATGGTAAGGTCCACAAGCAAGCTGAGCCTAGCTCCAAGTTCAACGACTGGCCAATTTAACTAGGAGATTGCTTTTTAGTACCGTCTCCCCTGGCTTTCCTCTAATAGCTACCCAAATCACTTGCTTTAACCATTTTATAAATTTTCCAAGTAACCTCAAGACAATAGAAATGGAACAAGGCGAGTGGTACCAAACTGTAGTCCCGGTTATTCAGAAGGCTACAATAGCCTTGAGCCCAGTAGCTGGAGGTCAGCTGGGGAAACCTAGCAGGAACCTGATTGGGGGGTAGGGAGGAAAAGAGGCTGGGAAACAGTGGAGTACTGAGGGGGTTTAGTTCAGTGTTAAAGGGTAAGCTTAGCAGGCACAAATCCCTGCATTTAATCCCTAGCACCAAAGAAAGTGGGGGTGGGGGAGACACAACACACATTAAATATGGGTTATTTTTCCAGAGAATCACCTCAGTGATACAAGTTAATGCTTTTATTCAAAAACAGTTGGCCATGTGTCTATAGTCCTAGATGTCCATGGGTTGAAGTGTGAGGATCACTGGAGCCCAAGGAGCTCAAAATCAGTTTGCCAGAGCTGTTCAACCTTTTGACATTGTGACGTGACACTGTCATCTACAAAGTTCATAGCTGAGAACTACACAACCAAGTAACAACAAAAAAAGCCTATGCCTACACCCGTGTATAATCCTGAAACAAGGCGCACCACATTGAGTTCACAGCTGTCCTGGGCTGCATGTAGTCTATGGGCTGTGGGTTGGATATCCCTGTAAACTGCACGGCATAGTAAATCCAGATCCAATAACAATAGTAAAATAAAAACAGAACAGACTGGAAAAGTTAATACTTAGGATACATACTGGATTTGAGTTGACTCGTTAAAGAAATAACTTATCAGATATATACCTTTTGTTAATTGCGACTGATAGTTTAAAACTGAGTCATGAAAATTATACACATTATTTCTCCCAACAAAAGCCTAAAGAATCAATTGTTAGTAACTTCCGCCTCCCCCCCAATCCCCAGCTTTGTGTGCCTACATGTGTCCATATGGGCATGTGGTACAGTTGACACTGTCTCTTTAATATAGTCTCTAATTTGTTTTTGAGACAGGGTCTCACTCCGTAGCCCTGGCTGGTCTGAACTATGTAGACCAGGCTAGGCTGACTTCAGATCTTCCTGCCTCTACCTCTCCAGAGCTTGGGTTAAAGGCATGCACTGCCATGCTTGACCTCTTTTTTTTTTTTGCTGATAAACACAGATCTCTGACAGAAGCTGGAGAGATGGCTCAGTGGTTAAGAGCACTGGCTGCTCTTACAGAAGACCTGAATTCAGTTCCCAGTACCCACATGGCAGCTATCAACCATCTGTAACACCAATTCTATGGAATCTGATGCCCTCTTCTGGCTTCCACAGGCACTGCACACATGTACACTTTACATGCAGGTAAAACACTCATACATATGAAATAAATAACTACAATAAATCCACAGGTCACTGAAGTTTTATACAAATAACTAGAATTATCTTCCCTTTGCTAGAAAACACTGAGATTTTTGGGTTTTGTTGATGTTGTTTTGATGTTTCTTTTTTGTTTAGGGATTTTTTGGGTCTTTTTTGAGACAGGGTCTCCTTGTAGCCCCAGCTGTCCTGGAACTCACTATGGAGACCTTGAACTCATAGAGATCCACCTGCCTCTGCCTCCTAAGTGCTGGGGTTAATGGCGTGCACCACCACACCCGGCTTTGACCTCCATTTTTAATCTGTACATTTTATCTACTCTGTGTGGTCCATCAGTGGGTACATGTGTGGAAGTCAGAGCACATGAGGGAGCTGGTTCTTTCCAACATATAGATCCCAGGGACGGAACTCAGGGCATCAGGCATGGCAGCGAGCACTTTTGCCCACTGAGCCATCTTACCAGCCCTCCATGTTATTTTCCTGATAGTCACTGAGGGTGGAGTTCACCATTTTAGCTAGACTGGCTGACCATTCCACAATAGCCTGGCATTTCAACACTGTAACAGCTAGGTGGTGACATACACCTGCATTCTCAGTACTAAAGGAGGCTGAGGCAGGACGATCTTAAGTTTGAGGTCAGCCTGTGAAATACAGTGAGACCCCGTCTCAATTCCTCCTGCCCAAAGGGGGTGGGGATCCTAGGGGTAATAACTCCATGGCAGAGGATCTGCCTAGCATGCTCAAGGCCAGGGGTTCCATCCCCAGCAAAGGGAATCGGTGGCAATCTGCAGCCTATGCAACACAGCCCCAATTTGGGTCACTTTGGGGGCGGGGGGGTGTTGAGGCAGGGTTTCTCATACATAGCTCATGCACTCTGGCAGTGTTGAGATTACCAGGTGTGCACCACAGCACCCAGAGAGTGAAGTCTTAGAAACTAGTAATGGCTAAAACAGTTTCTGCATCTCTGCAGCAATCAATACAAATGAAGCCCACAGCCTAGAGTTTAATTTGGGCATATCTACTTCCTGTGTCTAGAACACTGATTATATTTACTTCCGAACATTTGTTTCTTGATATTCGATAGTTAATAACAAAGATCCATTTAGGCATTGTAAAATAAATGTTTATGTACTTCAAATGAATGCTTTACTATATAATGATCCATGTTAAGTTTGTATTTTATGTGTATGTTTTGCCTGCATGCAGGTAAATGCACTCATGTTGTGCAATGCCTGCAGAGGCCAAAAGGGGACACTGAATTCCCTGAAACTGTAGTTATGGACAGTTAGCTGGGAACTGAACCCAGGTCCTCTGACGGAGCAGCCAGTGTTCTTAATTGCCTAGTCATCTCTCCAGTCCCTCAGCAGATTTTCAGAAAGAAGCAAATTTTAGAATTGTTTTACATTTATGTGTTCACATGCACGCCACAGGGAATGTGTGGAGGTTGGAGGACAATTTGCAGGAGTCACTTCTCTCCTTCCGCCATGTAGGTCCTGGAGTTGAATTCAGGTCAGGCTTGGCAGCAAGTGCCTTCACCTGCTGAGCCATCTTGCTAGCCCCATGGATGCAATTTTCTATTCCTTCATAACCAGAACTTAATTTTTTTTAGCATTTTTTTTTGTGTATGAGTGTACTACCTGCATGTGTGTAAGTGCACCCATGTCATGCAAGGCCCGCAGAGGAGAGAAGATGGTGTCAGATCCCCTGGAACTGGACACACACATAGACACACATGCATGCACGCACGCACGCGCACACATTTTAATTAAAAATAAATAAAAAATTACTTATTCCACAGCAGCCTGGAGTAATTATGCAATAAACAACAATAAGAAAAAGCCACTTATATAGTCTAGTCTTTATTGAAAGACTTACTCAACTGTGGTTTACAGCTTTGGCTTCAGTGGGCCAGTCAGGTTAGCCTCTCACTGCCAGCAGACATGAAGGTCACGTGGGAATGCCACGGGGGAACTGCTAAATGGAGGAAGGCTTGTAGCAAAGCCGATGGCAGGCAGAAACACATCACTACAATAAGTCTCGAGAAATTATGAGGAAACATTTCCTTGCATGCCAAAGAACCTCTGCTGCTGCTTTTAATGAACACAGGAAGGAAAAGGCAACAACTCTCAGGTTTAAATCCAACCAAGGCGGCACTAACCTGCATCTGTGCTGTAAACAGTCTGAAGCTGTCAGCTCAACAGTCACCTTTTCTAAAATGGTGCACTTCATTTGGACAAGTAACTTTCTATTTTAAAACTGTTTTAATATGAAGTAACTGTGACTAATTGATCATGAAATCTTTTTCTCGTCCAAATTAAGACGAAAGACACTTCAGCCATATGTTTACTATGGCAATATAACTAGTCCAGATAATTTTATTAAATCATAGAATATACAACAAGAAACACTACAGCTATATTTAGCTGTTAGTTATCTCAATAAGCCACTTAATTTGCTGGCAGAGGAAAAAAAACTGAAAACTTAATTTAATAAGCTTTTATCAATTACCAATTTTAAAAAAGTCTTTAGCTGTTTGAGTTTCACAAAGATTCATGAAAATCTTAACTCAGGGGCAGAATATAGTTTATGTTCTTCCTATAAAATATAAAGCAACTTTCCCAAAAACATCCCCAAAGACAGTAAGAACAAAAGAAGCAATGGCGTATCTAGTAGCCGAGCAACACATGGCCGCTGGCCAAAACTAGGGTGTCGTAAAAAATTTTGGCTCAGACCCTGTGGATTTTATGGTAAATACATTTGGCTGTATTTCTAAGTGAGGAAAGGGAGAAAGAAATACCAACAATTTTGTGGTTGCCAATATATAAAATCATCACTACCTTAAAGTTAATCTCAAGACCTCAAAGGCTTAGAAAACGGCAATTTTTGGATGCCAGTTGCATCTCATTGCTGAACTGTAAAGGGCTATCTTCTCATCTGGGTTACACAGGCCAACATTTAAAATACATTACCAAAACATTTGCACCCCCTAGCTGTCACAATTTAAATACATATGATTTTATCTATTTTACATTCCCGTTTTATAGAAATATGAGGTCTTAGAAGCAAGCCTCAATCTCCTGCATCTTCCCAACTGACTCATTTACAAGTTGCACACACACATCTCAAGCCTCAGACTTATCACCCATGCACTCCCCACAAGGAAAAAAACAAATTAAGAAAAATCACAACTTTGTGTACGACTTAAACTGAATATCCAATTATAAACTGGTACATCAAATTGTCTAAATAAGATGTTTTAGCAATCTTGTTAAAAAAACTCTTGGGCAAAATATATCTAATTTTTAAAAACATCCCAAGATTTTTAAAAAACATTTGTGCTATACAACTTATAGGAACCTTGAAATTGTTTCACAAGGTTTTAATCAAGGTATTTACATACCAAATAATGTAAAGCAAAAAAAAAACAAAAACAAAAAAAAACAAAAAAAAAAAACAGAAACAAACAAAAAACCCACAAAAACCCCAAATCTAATTACCAATGACAGTTTAGAATATACTAATGCATCAAAGATTTGTATGAAATTAAAATTAAGGCTTCTTCTGTGTAATAATTGTGTCATTTAATTTTACATACCCAACCTTGAGTGTCAGTCTTAAACAATCTTATCAATCCACTGCATTCAATGTAGTGGAATGTGTTATGTGTTACCTCAAATAATTACATTGCTGCTACTTCTATGTTGAAGCATGCTTTTTAAACACTGTAGTTATTCAATATTTACAATGTTTATCATTTAAACTTCATGTAAAAGCACAAGTATGTCTGTCTGACTTTAATACAAACATCATACTTGGAGTTCCCCCCAAAATGAAATGTAATATTCTACATTTTTAATAACCAACACTTTTTTAAGTTTTAAAAATATGTCTTAATGTGGACCACCAATATTCTCAAGTAACTAGACAATGCTGTTCCTTATTTTGGCTGCAGAATTCCAGTCTGGCTTCGGTTTCTTCAGGCACAGAGGGAAGCGAGTGTCTCTTCCACCATGGCTCCCCATCCCGTACTTCTGAGCATCTTCCTGCTGCCGTCTCATGGGGTCCACCTCAGGGACGGGAGGGGAAGATCAGGGCTCAGGATGAATTATGTGATTCTCAGTCATTCACGATACTCCCTTTTTTGCTCTTTTAAAAACACAGTGAGTTAAAATACTGAACAGCAAGATAAAAACGGAATAGTGTCTAAAAATCAAAATGTATTACCCATTTCTCCTATTATATCAAAATCTGTAGTCAGAATTGTCTTTATTGACTTTATTTTAGTTTTTGTACACAAAGAAAAATCATGTTCATATCCATCATGAACAAAAAAAAAGGCAAAACTAGAAGACACGTGTCCTTCACCAAAGCAAAGCTGTGCTAAAGGTTCCAAACATTTCAATTTTTAAAATAAATATTTTCGTTTTCCGATGTCTACTTTTCATGTCTTCAGAGTGTCACAGGAAATTGCAGCCTATCATGAGTTACAATTCTGTTCAGAGTCCCAGCTCACTGTGTTTGGTAACTTGCCATACCATATCCAGCTTGGTTAGGAGGAGGTATTACAGGGGGAGGAGCTTGTCCTTGGGGAGGCTGAGCACCAAATCCACCCATCCAGGCAGCAGACGGTGATTGACTTGAAGAGAGGAAAAAAGTCTTCAGCAAACACAAGATAATCTACAGTTATATACCAAAACTAAGCAGAGTCTAATCACAGAACACAACTAGAAATCAACAATCCTACAAGAACCAACATGTCAAAGAAACAAGTGACATGCACACAGAGTACAAGAACCACCATTAAGTTCGAAAGCTGCTTTTTATTTTGGTTTTCACTTCACTGCTGTGCTGGGGATTAAACCCAGGACCTCGTTCACGCTATGCAAGTGCCCTACATCCCAGCCCAATTTCATTAAGAGAATCACGACTTACCACAAGTCTGAAGACTACCTGAAAGCTGAATTTTAGAAAATGTGCTAGGTGTGATAGCTCATGTCTGTAACTGCAGCCACTGAGGCACAGGCAGGAGGACTGCAATGAGTGTTCAACAAATCTTGGCTACAGAGATGGGCTCACCAAAATAAAGAACTGAACGCCTCGCAGGCAGTAGAGCTCTTGAATGGCCTAGCCCACTGATTCTTTTGTTTGAGGCTTTTTTGTTTTTTGAGACAGAGTCACTAAAGACTTGTCATATAGACCAGGCTCCCTTTGAACTCACAGAGATCCCACTGCTTCTGCCTCCAGAGTGCTGGTATTAAAGGTGTGAACCACCATGCCTGGCCTAGCCCACTGACTTTCCCTCCCACCCTTAAAAAAGAGAGAAACCACATAAACAAAACATAAATAACACAACATGGTTCATATAAATAATTTATCAATCTGTAAGAAATAATTTAAAAACCGCATCCATGTTGGAATGAGTCTCAAGAAAGGGAGCCAGTGGAAATAAAGATCTAGCCTGGCCTAGAGGAGAAATAAGCAGCAATCAGTATACTTTGTTTCACACACATGTCCAAGATGTCTCATATATGCCAAACAATATCATCAAGTTTCTGAACACATCTAGATAGAAAGACATTGTATATGAGCAAAAATAAGGTAATTTATCTTGAAAAGGGAAGTAAGTTTTTAGCATTACAGATCATATTTCATGAGATTTGCTACTATAACGATCACAATCCAAATATCTCAACATATAGCATTTAAATAGCTCCTCTTAGAACAGCACAGAAGCCTATCTGTTTCTACATTGGAAAAAACACAACAACTCACTCTACTCCAAATCCTTGTTGATTCCATGGTTGCCCATATACTCCGTAAGGCGGAACTTGCCACCCATTTGCCATGTACTGTCCGTACTGTTGTGGGTTTCCATACACTTGGCTCCACTGCCCCCACTGACTGTAGTCAACCTAGGAGAAAGCATATTACTGTTTTAGGGAACAAGTAACAAACACCGTATTTGAAGAAAGAGTGGGAGACAAGGAAGAGAAAAACTAAGTAAGCACCCTTATGTGAATAGGACTCTGTTATTTATCATTGCCTAAGTTTATTGGGGTGGTGACACCTGTGAAAAGAAAGTATTAAGATTCAGTTAATACCGCAAGACAATCAACTTTGAAATAGCATTAACACAATCAACTGAAAGCAGCTAGATGCTTTATTTTACTGTTCATTTCCAAAGCTCTTATGTAGATCGGTAAGATGGAAACCTTAAAAAATGCTAAGAAAAATTGAATTACCTGTTGGAAGTTTTTAGTCATATCAGGAGATTCTTTACCCCAATAGCATTTAACCACATGTCCTTCGATTGTAGTACCATTCACTGAAACAATGGCATGGGCTGCACTTTCATGAGTTGAAAATCTAAGAGGAAAAAATACTGAGGTTTTGTCTTCTATTTCAGAGAACTTGAGCAAATTATAGAGGAATTTATTAGTGGGCACCTCTAAGTTGGCATTTTTCTTAAATTACATTACACAGGTAACTACTGAAATAGCAAACTGATGCCTAGTAAGGGTCAAAGCCTTAAGGGAAAACAAATCAAATGGCATTGTAGTCCCAACGCTACCTGACAAATGAGTAACCCTTCTCTGGAAAAACTCTTATCTCCATAATTTGTCCAAATGGGGAGAATGTCTGTCTCATAAGCTGATCTAGAAGAGAAAAACATACAAATAAAACATTTAGAGTTCATGCTAATAGAGCTGAAGCACCAACAGAGACGGTGATTAGGAAAAAACACTACCTGTGAGCCCAGAAGCGATTCCTCCACAGTACACAGTACAATTTTTTGGACTTGACTGGTTTACTACATCTTCAAATCTCAACTGCTTAGTGTTAGCTACAGGCAGAAGAAAATGAAATAAATGCACAGTTACAGTTGGAAAACTCTTTTTGTTCTGTGATTGTAGCTCAGTGGTAGAGCATTTGTCTAGCATGTACAAGGCCCCTGGTTCAATCCCCAGCATCAACACACACGCACACATGCAAAATCTTTCATCTACATACTGTTAAAATATGCCCCAGTGGGAGGGAAAAAATTTTCTTCTGTCAATACTATGACTTAATAGTTTTTGTTGTTACTGTTTTGGCTTTTTGAGACAGAGTCTCGTGTAGCCCCAGCTGGCCTAGAACTTGCTATGTAGACTGGGCTGGCCTTGATCTCATAGCGATCTGTCTGCCTCTGCCTCCCGAATGATGAGATTGAAGGCCTGAACCACTACACCCAGCGTAGTTGCTGTTTTTGAGGCAGGATCTCCTGAATCCCTGCCTAGATTTGAACTAGCCATGTAGCTGAGGCCTTGAATTTCTCTGATTCTCCCGCCCTCACCTCCCAAGTATTAGGATTATAGGCATGCACCATCAAACCTTGTTTATGTGATGGTGGGGATCAAACCCAGGGCCTCCTGAAAACTAGGCAAGCACAGGCACTCTACCAATTCAGCTACATCCTCAGCCTTTAATATAAATTTTATCTATAAATATATCAGGTGGTTTACAGCTTGAAAGATACTTAACATAGAAAGCTCAGATAATGACATTCAAGGTAAGTCTTATAACACTAATTTAAATACTAAGAAATTAAAACTATAATGATACACGATTTGTGGAGGATCTATAAGTTTAACATACGCAGCAGATATAGCTTACTTTCTTGTGTACTTTTAGGTGCAGGTGGTTTACGTGTGGCCCAATTGGTTCTGATTTGTCGACCTCCCAACCACTGACCCCCCATATGCACAATTGCATTTTCTGCATCCTAGGGAAGAAAAAAAAAGGAGAAAGAGCAGTTAGAAACAAAAGTGTTACCGAAGACCCAGTAAAATGAAACCAAAGCGAGCACCAACAAACCTCAGTGACCTCACTAAGCACCTAACCAGAACTAGTACCTTGAGCATAAAAGCTATTTTTTTACTTATAGACTTCAAAATACCAATATAACATTTAAGCACAAGTAAAAGAATTATCATGTTTCATTTATATATGGTGGAAAAAATCC
Organism: Nannospalax galili; assembly: GCF_000622305.1. Lineage (NCBI taxonomy): Eukaryota > Metazoa > Chordata > Mammalia > Rodentia > Spalacidae > Nannospalax > Nannospalax galili. Next base: position 4,373,032 of record NW_008332149.1, on the reverse strand, counting down.
TACAATCCTGACTACCCAAAAACATTTTCCTCAAATATACAGAAATGAACAATATTATTATAATAAAATAAAAAGCTCACAAGACAAGGTTGTTTTTAAGTATCTTACTTTTATGGTTGACTTGAAATTTAACATTTACTGGAGAAGATATAAGAAAATTTATCCCAGTTATAAAAATACTATTTTGATGGAACAAAACAGATTTCCCTGCTCGATACAGAATATAACTTACCATTCCTCCAAATTCTCCTACTGGCCCATTTCTACTAGCCTTTGGCTTTACTTCTAACACATACTACCTTAACCAATGCATAAATGCAACTTAATCTTCATAGTGCAATCACCCTATGATATATTCAAGTTTATGAAAGAATGATTTTCTATCATCAGTATACTCAAGAAATTATGTAAAATTTGTATTTCTAGGTTGACAAGCAAGTATATTAAAGTTCCAGTTATAAGTTTTAAACAACTAAATCCAGAATTTAAGATTTTTGATTAATCGAAAGAACGTACCAGTTTATTATAAAAAGATACAAAACCATAGCCTTTGGACTTTCCAGTTGCCATGTCTTTAACTACCCGGGCATCCCTGTGGAAAGAAGCACAGCTAAATGAGGGAAGTCAAGGTCACCCTCAAGATAAAAACTAAAAGGAACCACACACACTGTATTGTGAGCATTTTTAAATAAAATTCCAGTTAGCCCTAATTAACTACAGCCATTCCTGAACTCTCCCTAATGCTTCTTTACCTGTTAGAAAAAAGCAGTAGGACAAAAACATGTAATAAACATGCAACCTAGTCAAATAGCCTGTGCTTTCTAAACGAAATACTCAAATTTGAAGATTAACAGGAACACTAGTTTCCTTTTCTAACATTCTATTTGCTAGTGTCCTCTAAGATTTACTGATTCTATAAATTACTGCAACAATGCTAACTACTTTACCATGCAATATCTAAATAGTTAAATGTCTTCTGCCTAGTGATACAAAATATATGAAATATTAAAAAATTGAAAAAGAGGAAAAAATAGGAATTAAAAAGGCATACATGGCCTGTTAACAGATTTCTTTATTTTTCTTGGTCAATTCTCTATCATCATTTTGGAGTTTGGACAGCTGTAAATTTTGAAAAATTGACATTTTCAGAAATTTAAGAAAGGAGAATAAAAAACTAACACAATGCTAAGCACACCAGTACGAAAACAACAAATTTACACAGAAATTTTAGTGAGTAAGTTAAAATGATTGGAAATATAGAACTCCACTGAATATAGAATGTTAAAATGTAAATACTAAAATATGTATATATAAATAATGTATAATAAGAATAAATAGAAATGAGAAAAAAAATCTACAACTGAGTTCCAGTGTGCACAGTTCCTTGCAGTTAGCCTTCAAGATCCTGTCCATTCTTATGAGCAATTCTGCAAAATAACCAGAATGCTATTACTTTTAATTGTGACTTGGACTGTAGAAAACTGCAGGTCTCAGGTATAAATAAAGATCAAAAACAGCAACCTGAATTATTTTTATACTAATTTTTAAAACAGTACTACTTACCACATTTAGATTAAAAAGCAAAGCAAATATCAAAATAGAAAATTAAGAATTAAATCTTTCTTTCAAACAAATTAAGTTCATAGAACAACAAGTTATATAGAGAAGGTGTTGTTCTTAATTAAAACATTTCTGTAGTCATACTAAAATGTTTAATTTAAATTGACAAATATATAAACTGATTTTAATCAAAGATAAATTATGACATATAAATTATGATAGAACTGGTGACCACTTTAAATTTTCCAATATATTTAGTCAAGTAACAACAAAATTTGAGCATATATTTTGTTTAAAACAAAACACCCATATCGATCCCCTTACTATTAGAATCAAATATTAACAAAAGTCAAATTAACCTCACATTTGATTCAAACATAAAACATTTTAAAACTGTAATGGCACTACATTTTACTTAAAGCTAAAATATCAAAACACATTATTGTATTTAAACATGAACATTTCCAATTTAACCATAAAATACTCAAGGATTCGCCTAGTTCCCCCACATATAAACTCCTCCAATAAAAGTTCAATATACAATATAAATCACATTTCGTTTTTATTAATCCATTACCCTTAACCACCAAGATTTGAAAACATTTGACAAAAAGCTGGAATTTTTACCACTCAAATATTTTCTTTAAAGGCAACAACAGAATGACTTAAGATTTTCAAACATTATACACAAGATCATTTGAAACAAGACCCCAAACACATCGAAATGACATCAACATTTGCAACAACATCTACTCAAAAAACAAAACAAAACAAAAGGAAAAACCAAAGAAAGACACACTAACTAGAGAAAGAAAATCTTACTTCTAATGTAAGTTAATCATATACAATTTTGCCTATCACTACTGATAATACTGATTGTGATACTTACGATATTTTACCAAAGGGGGCAAATGCTGATTTGATATCTTCTGTTGTGATTTCTGGACTCAAATCCCCAACAAACACATGGAAGTGATCTGAAATCAAAGCATTTAGTATCAACTACTTAAGAAGTTAGGTACTAAGTCTTTTTAGGCAACACTAAGGGAGGAAAAGCCCTAGGTAAGCTGGCAATGCTGTGAGGATGAGCTTGGAACTCATCCACGGTAAAATGCAGCAGGGTACTTACTGGAAGTGTCTTTTTTCTGGCTACTTGGTGTTGTTGCCCAGTTTACTTTGACCTCCTAAAAATAAAGATTATATTTAATACAATTATTAAGCATGTCATTTCAAACTTTAACACTTACCACTTAATCATTTATCAAGCAGGATTATTTGTGTAAAAGCACTAGCTGAATAAAAGAGCCATCACTCAGCAGCCGAATGTCTATCTAAAATCTTGCTAAGAAAGAATACAGGCTGATTTAACATGCAAATATATGCACTCACAAGGTGCCATCATCCTATTATCTTACCTTTCCCAAAATTTTTCTCCCATTCATAGCAGCTAATGCAGCAGCTGCATCTCTGTGTTCATAAAATTCCACAAAGCAATATGGGTCATTGCTTGTATGCTGCAAAACAGAAAATCCAACAGAAGAGTTGACCCTTCTGCTATCGGGTTGCTGAGAAGAAAATCCAGGAAGAAACATTACTGACAGCTAGGAATGTACAGGTGAGATTGCACAAGCTTATGAAAGCCTAACACTTATGATTTACAGCTGACTCCGTACCTCAGAATACTGCTGTACTCAAGCAGAGCCATAAAAACAGCACAGGATCATGATCACGAGTATTAAGTCAAAATGTACAAGTCTGGTGACGTATGTTAAATAGAAGACAGAATCCCTTATTAGCCCCAAAGCCTCAAACTCACATTCAGTAAAGATCACCCCTTATCCCCTCTTCTTCCAACATGACTTTTAAAAGGCTATATTCTACTTATGTATTACAATTCTTCATGGAGTATATTCCTGGCTTATAACAACACCGAAATGTGTCAATTTTACTCCTGACAGAACTGGGGTGGCCACTACAAATCAGCGTCTTGTACTGCTGCCAAGATTGATTATGAACTGTTCCTCTTCTGAAAGAGGAAAGAATGAGAAGAAAAACAGAAACATTCAAGATTTGTCACTACTGAAATGAATTCACCTCCCAAAATAATCTATCTAGACATGACTGCACACACCTGTAATCTCAGCACTTGGGAAGCTGAGGCAGGAGGATCAGAAGATTGTTGAGTTCAGGGCCAGCATGGGACACACACACACAGGCACGTGTCTGTGTCTCTGTGTCTCTGTCTCTGTCTCTGTCTCTCTCTCTCTCTCTCTCTCACACACACACACACACACACACACAGAGAAACCTGTCTTTAAAACAATTAGAAGGAAAATAAATAAAAAAAACAATTAGAAGTAGCCACTACCTCCACCTAATATACGAGGGATTCAAGATACATTGGTCTTCCAGAGCCCAGCAAATATACTAGTGATTTGGAATATAACTGCTGAAATATGTCTAAATATCTCAGGACTGGCTAGTAGTGTAGCTCAGAGGTAAAGTAACTGCCTAGCATGTGTCAGGGCCTGGGCTCTTTCCAGCGCCTTAAACTAAAAATAGTAAACCCAGGACAAAGCTACAATTTACATCACAAACCATCAAGATAAGATAAAGTAAAAACAAAACCCTTCATTAGTTGGCAAATTCATTTTTATAAAGTTAAGAAATTAGTACTACCTAAAAATCAAAACAAACGTAGTTTTATAAAATTGAAACCTAGACTGCCTACCAGCTCAACTGTAACAAGCATATTTCTATGTTAGGTTAAAAGTACTCAGCACACCTAGCCAGGTGTGGTAGCGCAGGCCTTTGATCCCAGCACTGGCAGAGCCAGGCAGATCTTTTGGAGTTCAAGGCCAGGCTGGTCTATATAGCAAGTTCAGGCCAGCTGGGGGTACAGAGAGACCACACAAAAAAACCAAAAAAAAAAAAAAAAAAAAATCAGTATACTTAATGTAAACACCTTAAGGGAGTAACACACAGACTGTGCTCCAGGTGGATTTACTAGTGACAAAATACCAGCTAAGGATCTTTTCAACAACCATTGTTTCTGTTTTTCTTTTTCTTTTTAGATTTGTTTGTATTTTATGTGTTTGAGTGTATTTGCTTGCATGTAAGTACACCTGTGTATGCAATGCCCACAGAGTCCAGAAGAGGGTGTTAAATCCCCTGGAACTGGAGTTAGGACAGTTGTTAGCAGCCAGGTGGGTGGTGGGAATGGAAACCCGGTCCTCTGCAAGAGCAGCCTGTGCTCTTAACTGTTGAGCCATTTCTCTAGTCCCCAACTACTCTTTTTCATCCCACGAAGTTTTTGGTAGAAAAATCCCAAATAAGACATATAAATAAACAATAGTGACATAGTAATCACAGACATTTCCTTGAGGGAGAAAAAAGTGGGCTCATTAACAGTGCCAATAAAATTATGGACTTTCATATGAAATCCTGTTATGCCATACAACAAGAAAAAGAGGAAGAGAAAGGAAATAGGAAAAAAGACACCAAATAAAAATATACTCCTGTGAAAGAGACAGTATTTGCCAGAAACATTCATTGAAGACTGGCTGACCCACAAAAAAATAAAATAATCAGATTTTAAGAAACTAGTACATTCATGAACACTGAGCATGTGTGTGTGTGTGTGTGTGTGTGTGTGAGAGAGAGACAGAGAGAGAGAGAGAGAGAGAGAGAGAGTCTGTCTTGATAGCATCAGGTCCTGCTTATACTGTTCTCTATGAATACACAAGTTTAATGCCTTCTCCATTTTAACTGACCACTTCACATACACTGTGGCCAGCCAGTACCAAGTACACTTCTAGGTATGATGGCAAAACTAGCATGAATTTCTTTTATTTTTTACTATTTCACAGAAGATTCACTCTTGTTGATTTTCACAAACAGTATATAATCTTAAGTGCAGAAATTTCACCTTCTCTATTAAAGGAAGCACTTTATGGCTTGCCTTAGGACTTTCTGAATTGTCAGCATCTGTATATTGGGGGCCATTATTAAGTAGAAGTTACTGGAATGTGCACACTAAGATACTTCATAGTCAATCTGATGACAGATTACTAAGCAGCTAATACACGGCCAGCAGCACACACAATAAGAATATTGGACACACAAACGATTGATCTCACATTTGGGGCATCAAGAAATTTTTATTATACCACTCAGAATTGTGCAAGTTAAAATTTTTTAATTGGGCTGGAGAAATGACTCAGCAGTTAAGAGCAATGACTGCTCTTGTAGAGGAACCAAGTTCAGTTCCCAGCACCTATAGGGTAGCTAACAACAGCCTGTAACTTCAGTTCCCGGGGATCTGACATCTTCTGTCCTCTGCAGGCATTACACATATGTGCTGCACTTACATACATGCAGGCAAAACATTCATACACATATAACAAAAATAGTTAATAACAAATCTTTAAAAAAAATTTTTTTGGTCTTTTTTTGAGACAGGGTCTCCCTGTAGCCACAGCTGGCCTAGAACTAGCTATGTAGATCAGGCTGGCCTTGAACTCCCAGAGAGCTGCCTGCTTCTGCCTCCCAAGTGCTGGGATTAAAGGTGTTTGCCACCATGCCTGGCCTCCATTAATAGTTTTGGACTGAGCTTAACCACAGGAAAGAGAGGACTACTGTATACATGTGTTTAAATATTCATATCACATATATCTATGTATTTACATCACACTGTTTTATCTAAGACATCACCGGTTCTTAAGTCAAATTCCAATTCAACTGTCAGAGATGTTAAAAATGTTAATGTTTGTCTTAAAAATCAGAGACTATATATTGCACATCATGATTATATGACAAAAACTAGAAGCTATGAGAACATTGAATGTAAAAAATCAAAGCAGATGGGAATGGTGACACAGGCCTGTAACTGCAGTACTCAGGACAGCCGCCACAAGTTTGAGGTCAACGTGGACTACATGAGTCCCAGGGCTACAGAGCAAGACGCTACCTTTAAAAAAGACCAAGAAGGAAGGAAGGAAGGAAGGAAGGAAGGAAGGAAGGAAGGAAGGAAGGAAGGA
>NW_008332149.1:4354629-4366288 GCF_000622305.1 Nannospalax galili | reverse complement strand
GGGAGGGAGAGAGGGAGGGAGGGAGGGAGGGAAGGAAACCCCATAAAACAAATAGGCGTTTTCATGTATCAAGATGAAATGCATGAAAGGAAAGTGTTCAGCTGCCTGACACCCTGCAAGAGAGGGCATGGCCTTCAGACACTCCATCTACATGGCCACCTACAACTGAGTCTCTCTACCTTAATTGGTCTTGCCAACAATTTTTGTTGGATGACATAAATGTTAAAGACACAGAAATTTGAGATTTTATACCTATTTAGAAGTTCAAATCTAGGAATTCTAAAACAGTTGTGAAGAGTCATTTTGAGTCCCTCCATTTCTCAAATGTCTGTATGTACACAGAGGTTTAAATAAATCATTAAACATTTACTGGACTGGGGAGATGGCTCAGCGGTTAAGAGCACTGACTGCTCTTGCAGAGGACCCGGGTTCAATTCCCAGCACCCACATGGTGGCTACGAACCATCCTTAACTCCAGTTCAGGGGAATCCAAAGCCTCTTCTGAGTTCCCAACTCCCACATGACAGCTAACAGTCATCTGTAACTCCAGTTCCAGGGTATCTGATACCCTCTTCTGACCTCCATGGGCATTTCAGGACACAGGTGTTTTTATATGCCATGCAGACAATACACTCATACACATAAAATAAAAATAATAAATAAAATATTTTAAAAAATAAAATAAACATTTACTAAATGTCCCTCAAAAATGTCAGAGGCTCTGGCACTTTCTCGAATCCTGAGCTCTCTAATCCATTCCTATCAGCGTTCAGCATAGCCCTGCCCTGAAATCGCATAAACTCACCCATGACCTACCTCCTCACTAGGATCCTTCTTCTATTCTTCCACAATTGAAAATTGCTGACTATCATCCTTCCGCCTTTAAATGTTCTTTTCTCTTGTTCCATCCTTTCATTAAGGAAGGAAACTAATTAAAGGAAACAAGGAGACCTTGGCTTGTTTCCTCACTGGAGGCTATTTCAGAAGGCAGTTCTTCCTCCTTAACTCCAACTCAGACGGGCACACTCAATGAATGCTATGCTGTTCCAGGCTCTTGGCCCCCTACTCCTCTACCATCACTCTCCCTCAGTGACCTTACCTAGTCTCATGGCTCCAAATACTGCTGCAAGCTTCATCACTGGTTTCTCCAGAACCCAAACTAGTTTATTCAATTGCCTACAAACACAATGTCCGTTTGTAAAGCCAATGTACACCTTAAATTTAACACTGCTAAAATGAATTCTTGACTGCTGTACTCTCCCCCATCTGTCCTGTACCTTTCTCAGTCATTCCCATTTTAGTAAAGCATGTAACACCCACACAATTGCACTAACAAGACTCTTCATTCCTTCCTTTCCTGTACACCCTACAGCCAATCTAATCCTACTGATTCTACCTCCCAAACACACCTGAAACTCACCTACTTCATTTTGTCCCCACCACTCTAAAGCACAAAAACCCATCATCTCTTACGCAGACTAGCAGAGTAAACCCAGGTAGCTTTTGCCTCCTGCTCTATCCTATGATCCTCCACAAAACACTTATTCTGCACAGAGAGCAATCATAAAACATACAAATTAGACCCTGCTTAAATCCCTCCAATGACCTGCCATTACAACTTAATCTATCATGGTCCATACTGCCCTATGTGACTCTGAATCCTGCCTGCCTTGTTAGACTCCTTCCCCACACTATCCTCCATCACTCACCAGGCTCTGGTTATCCTGGTCTTTGGTTCCACACAAGTTCTTTACCAAGCTGAGGCTTTTGCATTTGCTTTCCTCTGCTCCAGTCTTCGTTACTCCTACATTGGCTCAGGGAGGTGACAACTGCCCTTACCCTTAGCCTACACAGCACCGACCCCCAACCTGTCATTACAGAACTGTTCATTCTCTTCATGGCTCTGATCTCTATTTATCTGGGACTTCCATTATATTCCCAGTACCTTCAAGAGTGTCTATGGAAAGTACACTTTTCATTAATGAAAGGAAAAATGTATACTCAAAGTTAGGAATGAAAAGAAGGAAAAATATATTCCAGAATATAATGAAATTATCATTAATTAGAAGATTAAAAGGTCAATGCTCTTTCTGGGATTTTAACAGTTCTCCATTTCAGGATGGAACACCAACTTCTTAGTCCAGTTTCTGGCCGCTTCCAAACACTCTTCCTCATCACCTTTCTGGCATCTCTTAAACCTGATTCCAGCTCAAATCCCACCTATGCTTCAACGGAATACAGTTTTAACAGGAAACAGGTTTCTGCTTTTCTCTTTTTACAAGCACTGGGAATTTGGGAACCTCATCAACATTCTTCCCTCTACCCAGAATCCCTTCTTCCTCCAACTCCATCATAGCCAGTTTCTGTTAATCCTTTCAGGTCTCGGCCTATGCACTGACTCCTGCTAGAAGTTTCCCAGGACCTAAGAGCATGCTGGATCCCCCCACCCCCCAGATTTCCACAGCACTGTAGCTGTCTGCTCTCTTGGCATTTATGGTCTATATCCTATGTGCCTCATGATTTCTGTCCTCCACTAGGCTGGAAAGTCTTATGGGGTTGGGAACTGTCTTATTCACTGCTGTAGTCTTAGCACTTACCATACACAGTACCTGGTACACAGCAGTCAAAAACAAGAAGGTGATGAATAAACAGAAAGAAAGAATAGTGGACACGAGTCACCAGACACAACTGGAGTCTTAACTGAGAAAGATGTAATTTTTCTTTGAATATAGGACAAATTTTATTTTGGCACTGGGGCGAGGGGGCTAAACCCAGGGCTTTGTACATGACAAGCACATATACTACCACTGAGCTACATCCCTAGCCCAAACAAAATTATAATTGTAACAATGTAAACTCCTGGAGGGTGGGGGGAAAAAACACAAAAAAACAATGTAAATTCCTAGGTATATAAAATTGCTCAGACATTAGTATCTACTAAATTCATGTAAGGTACACACTCCTTCACTGTGCACATAATAATCTAATGTACACTGGGTTATTAACAGTCTTATTGCAATATATGAAATATAATTGTTTTCATCTTTCCCAGATAAGCTGTTTACAAGCAGAATAACCTGAATATAACAGCATCACAAAGAATGACCAGGAAAACAGTGCAGACTTTCTGTTCTCACATGAAAGTTCATGGCACATCTCCTTGATTAGCTACAATGCAGTAATAGCACAAATACTGATCTATCCAAAAGAGTAACTTAAGGCTTAAAATGAATTTTTAAAAATGACATTAATCAACTCTTTCATCATCTAAAAATGTTCAACCTCAGGCTAATGGACAGCATTCCTAACTGGGAAGATCTTACCTCTGTTATCATTTTACAGCTTTTACAGGGTCCGATCTGACTGAATAACTGAAGTATAAGGACTTCTGTCACATCTCTGGAGAGGTTACCTACGTATCTGAACAAGAAAAAAAAAATACATCAGCAATGTTTCTTTAGCTCCAGCTCTAATGTGTTATTTAATGTCACCTTGTACTTCATTTAACTTCCTGTGTATATTATAACTTTTTTCCAAAGTAAGTCTAGTCCTATGACAATAACTGTATTTCCTATTTCAGAATAATTTATAACACTCTACATGACAAATACTGATTTAGCAAACATCTGGTCATGAAATACTAGGCAGCAGACGTTAGTGGGTTCGTCTTAGACTCCCAACCAGAGTGCCTACATGAACCAGAAGCAGAATGAGCACACGGCTGCCAGAGCAAAGGGGGTGGAGGGCGCTGTTCTGTCTCCAGCAAAGGCTGCTACTGACAGGCATTTTCACTGCTTTGCTGAAGGAAAGCAGAACAATAATAAAATTTTCTAGTAAAAAAAAAAATCTATCAGGATCAACAGGATACAATCTTTATGTAGATAACAAATAAAGCAAATATAAGAAGAGTTCTTTTTAAAGATTAAAGTTTTGCCCCTAATTACCAATTGATTAAAAATTTTAAAGAAAGAAAACAAGACACACTTTACTACCAAGAGATGATCACCTTGGTTTATGTCTTATACTATGGGGTTAGTTTATCTCAATAAACTTCCAGCCTTTTAAGTCTTTTTGGGTCTCTGCTTGCTTATTGATAGGTCTTTACTATGCAGCAGCCCTCCTGGTCTACCTGCTCTTGCCCCCACGCCCTGAGTCTTTCTGGTTCATGTGCATTTGCTCATGACCACCTCAATCAACAAGCACTACTTATAAAATTTGACATAGTTTATCCTGGAAAATAAAAGGACTTAAGTTTTATTTTTTTAACCATGACATACAACACCTGGAAACTAAGTACTGAGATCAAACTAAGCCTTGCAACACAGTTGCCACATTAAATACAGAGATGCTTTAAAATGAAACATGCTGTAGGAAATGCACTGAGAAAGTCTAAGCTAAGAAAAACCTAAAACCATCCAATTAAGGAGTAGGAAAAAAATGAGTAGTATTTCCCCAGGTAAGTTAAGAATTTCACTGCAATGGTCACTAACAACCTCAGGGCACATGTCTAAAGTGCAACAAGTCCAATGCTACTGAAATAGAAGATCACACTAGCTGACAAACTTGTCTGGGCCTAGTGTGCCATCTTTTCCTTAGAGTTAAAAGGGAGGTGACCCTCATAGGCCACACAGTGACTTCTTTCAGCAGTAGCAAAAGGTTACAGAATTATGAACTGGTCAAAGACAACTGCTTGCCCCCTTTCAACTCACAGGGTGTATGAGCCTGTTTCTAGGAGTTACTTCTTTTTGTACAATAGAGACCTATCTGTAAGGAAAATGAATGATCTCTACTTTGCTCATCTAACCTAAAGGGCCAGTCTGCTCATTTCTGAGAGAGAGAGAGAGAGCAATGAATAGGACAGATTTTTAGATAGTGAAGCTAGGAAGTAACAGAAATAAACAACATCATTTTAATATATTAAAATACAAAGTTTTTTTTGTGTGTGTCTTTTTTTGAGACAGGATCTCCTTTGTAGCCCCAGCTGTCCTGGAATTCACTATGTAGACCAGGATGACCTCGAACTCAGATCCACCTGTCTCTGCCTCCCAAGTGCTGGGATTAAAGGCGTAAGCCACCATGCCCGGCTAAAAAAATGCAAAGTTTTAATGATGTAAACAGCTTTAAATTTGCATTATTGTTCAAACAATGTCTGAGAAAAACTGCATGGGTATTAATTACTTTCCATTGTTAATAGTCACAAAATAAAAGCTGTCTTTGTTAACAGAACTTTTATTCCAAGTCAACCCATTTCCAATCAGATTCAGAACTTGTTAAGTTTCTAGAGGCACATTTACATATATTATTAATGTCCATTTCTAGCACTGTCAAAGATAAAAATGTTAATATTTAAGTTTAGAATACCACGAAATATTTACAAGTCCTGTTTTAAGTATCCTTTTTTCAAATACCTCCACTAAGATTTACGTGCTGAAGCAGCAGGCTAAATCTCAAAACCTAAAAGGCCTCCGTAACACCACAGAGGACCTTAATTTGCCAAGATGGAAAGAATACAATTCACTATTATAATTTCAGTTAAATTTACCCAAATTTCAGACTGCCTTTTCTGCTCAGAGTTCTGTAATTCATGCACCTACGTGTGCCTTCATGCATCGTAATACTTAATGGAAGCACATTTTATAACCTTAAAAAAAATATTGTACTGTCTTGTACCTTCTTGTATCATAAGATAATCCATCCTAAAACAAATGCCAAAGACATTCAGGACAAAGTTCAACACAAAATCTAGTGAGCATCACCTTTGGTAGGTTAATTGAATTGCTAACCTTATTTCTTTCCAGACTTTCTAAACTTCCTGCTGCAGCTGAGTAGTCAATATATATTCTCAAGTTCAAGTTTTTAAACCTATAATTTCTTCCTGAAGAACATATACAAAGTAACAGAAAAAGACAGATGACTTGAGTTTTTATAGTAAGACGTCAATTCAAAATAGAAAACACTTAGGAAATCCCAAATGGTTTTTAGCACATGAAAAAAAAAAAAATTAAGGAAAAGTACCTTACAGTCTATTCTGTCTTCTAAGAACAGGAGCTGTAGGAACTAAAGCATTAAAAACTGAAAATGATACCTTTATCCCTTACACCAAATTTAAATCCAAGTGGGAGTCTAGAAAACTTGGTAGTTTCACAGCAGGCAGAAGTTCACACTGCCACACTATGCCCTATGTCTGGCTGGGCAGAAATTAAGAGCGTCATGCCTTGCAGAAAACTAGTGACAGTTTCCACCCTAAAAGTGCACGTGCTCTGGAAGAGTAGCCCTACCAATGTTGAAATTACAGTGGTGGTGTAGGCCTTTAATCCCAGCACTAGGGAGGCAGAGGCAGGTGGATCTCTGAGTTTGGGCCAGTCTGGGCTACAAAGCAGAAGTTCCAGGCTAGGTGGGGCTACAGAGAGACCCTGTTTCCAAAAAAAAACAAAAAAAACCAACAAAATACCGTGGAGTTAAATTTCCATAAAACTAGCGTTTTTATCTTGTTCTTGACTACTAAACTGGAGAACTTCCAACAATAACCCTCGATAGACCCTAAAGGATTGGTCACTTTGTCAGTACTTGATTCTAGGAAGGAGGCATGGTGGAAGAAAGGTGCAGGTAGCACAACTAAACTGACCAACTATTCATCCGGGATTGACTCCCACACACTTCAAAGAAATAATATGATTAAATTGAACCAGGAGCTTGATTGTAGCCATAATACAGTTAAATCCATGGTATGGCAAATTCTGTGAGATGTTATGCTATTTTCTTCTGCTCTGTTCACAGATGTTCAGACTATATTTTCAATCAATGATTTATTTCCTTCTTTTTATTGAGTATCAAAGAAGGAAGAGCCTTAAAGGATGGCACTGAATAGCATGGTTATCATTCTAGACAACTCCTACGGTTTTGGTACATCAAATTGATGAATAAAATAAACTACAATTGAATGCATTTGTAATTTTGGGTCACACTGTAGATTCAGATACCATGAATCAAATCACTGCACTGCAAAGATACAACCCAAGCCTGAAACATGTCCCAGGAGCCTGGTCCACTTCAAACACCAGTGTCACATTGGGTGATCTTTTTTGTTTTTAAGATCACAAGTTACCTAATAACATAAACACCCCCCAAATAAATGTCAAATGAGAATGACGAACATCAGAAAACAGACCTTTAAAGCAACTATATGACAAATAGGATTTAAGACTCAACATCACGGCAATTCTGTACCACTTTAAATACCATCAAATAAATTAGTAATACTGTAGATAATGAATATTTAAAGACCTACCTAGGCTATAAACACCATATTGTTTTCTGAAGATAGAACCATATGTCTTAGCTTGTGTGTGTCTGCAGGAAGAAAACCTCACTAGTAACACACAGGCATTTTAAAGTAAACAGGTTAAGATAAACTTTATTAAAAGTACATTGTTTTAAACATAGTAGCCACTTGAAAACCTGGTTCATAGGTCATAATGCAAAATATGAGATCTCCATAAAAAAAACAAAACCCTATAAACATTTGCTTTGATGTCAAGACTTTACATTTGAAAGTTTTAACACATATAAATCAACAAAATGTAAGAAGTATGACAATGTCTGCCTAGAATTTTAATCAGGACTTTTGAAAAAGGAAGTTACCACCAATTTAATGAAATAAGTACAAAAACTGTAGAATATTTATTGAGTACCTCTTACTTTCCAGGCAGTCAACTAAGATGAGGGAAGGGTAAGACCTAGGAAGATGGAGCAAGCAGTCCTTGTATTTAAAACCGAACACACCACCTTTCAAGGAGGACAGTGGGAAAGGGAACATCAACACAGAACTGACATGTAGAACAGAGGAAGATGTGTCTTCACTCCCACCACAGCTTTCGACAACTAAAGACAACTTAAGTTGGTTTCAGGGAAGACAAGAGATGGGAGATGGTGAAGGTCTGAAATAAAATTGGGCTCAGCTGTCTACCAAAGATCTGATAGTGGGTGGAAGGATAGTTACAGGAATAAAAAGCATACTATGTAGCAGGACATATGGAGGGATTCCTCTTCTAAGGAACAAATAGATACAGCTAATGAGCCATGACAATTTACCAATTACTCAGTAGCTATTATGATGCAATGATGACATTTCAGGTATTTGAGATACAACATAACTGTTATGTTCCTCAAACACTACTTGCTAGGCCTTAATCCTAGCTTTCTCCAATGCTTCCAAAGTACACACTGCTACTAAATACCAAACCTTGGCTTCAACAAACCTTAAAGGACAAATTTCAAGCTTTGTCTCAATTATCCCGCCCCCCTCCCCCGGGGCAAAAACAGAAATGGAAGACAGACAGACAGACAGACAGACACACACACACACACACACACACACACACACACACACGGTAAGTTTTACTACCCAAGCTTTTGTTGTGCTTCCCCAAACAAGATGTTAAGAGAAGAATGAAGAGTGTAAAACAAGGCTGGGGGAAGAAAAGAAAAATCTACCAGTATCAACATGGATGGCTACCTTCCTGACTGAACGTATTTTCTAGCTTTTAGAAGCTAGGCAGAGATCCTGAGTCCATCCACCTTCATCCATTCCCCAAAAGTACCTTCCCCATCAGCTAACACGGCCAAGTGAACTCTGAACACCGTATCAACACCAGGAGAGACAGGTAAGAGAAACAAAGCAACAATTTGATTCAGTAACTTAACTCCAGGTAGGTGTAGATGGCCTGGAGGGGCTGGGAAACCCAAAGATGCTCGATTTAAATAACGAATTAGAAACACTCAGATTCAACAGATGAAGATGCAGGAGAAGAGTACCACGTTATTTGGAAAGGAATACAGACGCTGAGTCATCACTCTGCATTGGGAAAGGAAGGAAACTCAAATTAAGCGGTTGGAAGATGAAATTCATTCATTACATTGGGCCTCAGGTAACACGCAATAGCAAGACTGCGGGGGGGGGGGGAAGCAGCCCCCAAATCACACATCAAATAGCGGGTGGAGATACTCTTTTATCGAACTCGGATGGTCTCTACGCACAAACGGATTAGGAAGCTGCAGCGAGAGAAAGGACTTTAACAACTGGCTGTCAGTTTGGCTAAGAAGCGCTCAAAGTAAACTTCGTTACTCAAGAAAAGGGATGCTTGGGCCGCAAGAAGCCATCTCTTCGGCACTTCAAAAGTAGCGGGCGCTGGGGCGGGCGTTTCTGACAGCGTGGGGCACGTGGGGCAGAAAGACACAAGGGGCTCCAGGGGCTGAAGAATGCTTGGCTCAGGAGGAGGACCCGGAGCCACTGAGGCTGAGGACGTGGACGACCCAAGGATGCTGTGGTCCCACCCCCGCCAGGCCCTGTCCCGATGGGGACCTGCAGCTCCTCGCCCAGCCCGAGGCCCCCCAAAGCTCTCGGGACGCAGCCCTCCCGGGCCTGACAGCCTCAGCCCTGCACCAGCCCGGCCTAGGACCCGGGTGCGAGGAAAGGGGCGGGAGGGGAGGTCCAGCCCAGCCCCGGACCCCGGGAGGGACAGCTTTCGGGGGGAAGGGAATGCTTCCTTCCCCAGGCAGAGGGGACAGGCGAGGATCGCACTTCCCAGCCGCGCTGCCAGGACGCTCGGCTGTGGGCCGGCTCCTGTTCCCTCCCGCACCATCCCGCGGGGCCCGGGCCGCCCAGCGCCTGGCACCCCCGGTCTCGGGTACTCACAGAGTCCGGGGCTGTCCGTCGTCTTCCATCATGGTGGGTGCGACGGAGCGATCCCGGGACAAGGGGGAGGGCAGGGCTGGGGAGGGGAGGGGGTGGGGAGGAAGGGGAGGGGGGCTCCGGGCACCGGCTGGGGGCAGAGGAGAAGGAACCGAACCCGGCTCTCGGGCTCACTCCCCCCAGCCCGCTCCGGACACTGCTCTCCAACCAGGAGGAGCAGGAGGAGGAGGAGGATGAACAAAATGGCCGCCGCCACCAGCCAGGCAGGAAACGCGGCAGGGCGCAGGCGCGGCCCGCCAGGTCACCGCTCAGGCCAGCCGCGACGGCCTGCCCCGGGAGAGCGGAGGGGGCAGCAAGCCGGGCCGCGGAGGAAACCCTGGGACCTGACACGACGGACCACGTAGTGGCTGAGGGCCTGCTGGCCGGCCAAGGCCCAGCCAGCTACAAAAGAGACCAGAGAGAGAAAGGCCGGGAAGTCAAGACTCTGGGAATTGTGGTCCTGGGAAAGAGCGAGGGAAGCGCGTCTCCAGAGGCCTGCTGGGAAGTGTAGTCCGAGGAAGGCACCGCGCCTGCCGGGAGGCGGAGGGGAGACTTCTGGGTAGTGTAGTTGTACGTGAAGCCTGCGGTGACGAGGAAGTCGGCGTGCCGGGAGGGAAGGATGAAGAAAAGCGACGTTAAAAGGCGGGCGGCCGAAATGAGGAAGGCTCTATCGGGAAAGTAAACTACAAGTACCAGAGTGCCTCGCGCCGGGGGCTGTCTCAGGATGGCTCCTGGCATCTTAGGGCTCTTCTCTGGGCCGTGCGTGACAATCTGCTCCGCCTCCGTCCAGCCTGAGAGCGGTTTCTTCAACTGCGGCTCAGGCGGTGTGCTGGCTCCGCGTGGTGACCGAGCCAGCAGGCCTTACTGGGCATCTGTCGTCAGAGCGGCTGGTCCGCGATCGGCAACCGCTGCCTCTCGCGACCGGCCGGCTTGCCGGGGACCGAAGGGGCCTGGACGGACATCGGGCTGCACCGGAGCCAGCCTGGTCTTTTGAGTGCGTCTTCCGGCAACCTCAGAACTCCGAGGCTAGGTGTCCCGCTTGTAACTTGCTTTCCAAGTGTCAGAGGGTCTCATCTGATTGGGGGTTGAGAAGAGCTTGTGCTTCTACCCCCCCCTTTCGGAAATCTAGTTAAAAATAACCCTTGAACAGAGACGTGCACAGATCATATTTAAGGTGGTGCTTATATACATCAATCCATGTGGGGGAAATCTTGTGTGAAGATGTAGGAATCCTTGTTTAAAATACCCTTGCAACACACACTAGTTTCCTGGTGTGCATTTTTACCCACCAGCACTCTTCAGGACAGTATTCCTGAATATGTACCCGCTTTTCTGGATTAATGAAAGTGATGGTAAAGAAAAATCTGAGCTTAACGGTCCCAGTTAACAACTGCAAGTGCCAAGGAATCCTCATGTAGATGCAGTCAGCCATGCAGCAAGATAATGTCAACTTGTAGAGGAGAGGAGATCAACGCAGACCTTGTAGAGACCTTGATAGAGGGGTTAAACCCCACAGGAGTCAATGGAAGAGCCAGGTGGGGTGCTGCACATCAGGAACCCCAGCACTTGAGAGGCTGAGGCAAGAGGATCATGACTTTGAGCCTACATATCAAGATCTCATCTCAAAAATTAAGATAAGCCTGACTTGGTGGTACACACTTTTAATCACAGCACTCAGAGTCAGAGGCAGGCTGATCTCTGAGAGCGAGGCCAACCTGGTCTACAAAGCTAGTTCCCGCAGATCCTCAAATGGCCTTAAGTGTAAAAATAAATTGATTTATATGGGCCAACTGTATGGTCTTGAACAGCCAAAAGGAAAGTATAAGCAAAGAGTAAAGTCATCAGTATACTTTAAGAGTTCAAGGGATTACACTTCCCAGACATTAGGCTTAAGTCTATATAAAAAGTTATTTAGACAATTATTTCTCA
>NW_008332149.1:4315158-4354430 GCF_000622305.1 Nannospalax galili | reverse complement strand
TCACTCTAGAGTCCAGCCTTGGAAGACAAAAGAAAAATGAGGAAGAACCCAGTAGAGGGATGCTTTTGGAAGCCCTTGTCAAGAAACTCCGATGGACTCTCCTATGAACATTTGAAAATTGCCCTGTTCTGACTTTTTTCTAGTTACCTGTCTAAAACTTGTAATGCTAATTACTCTTGCCTTTACTTCTTCACATCTCCTATTAATGATTCAAAGACTTTTCCCTTTAGAGATAAGAGTTATGCAATTTGGGAGTCTTAGACCCACTGAAGGGGTACTTCAGTTGCCTCACCCTGCATCTCTGTTCAGCATGGAAGAAGCCAGAGCAGTCGGCGTCCCTAGTCTGTATTGGCAATTTGGGTAACCCCTTCAGAGGATGGCATAAGAATAGGAGATAGGAATTGGCTAGGCAGCTAGGGTAAAAAGACCCCGAAGAAATGTAGCCAGTTTCTTGGCTAAAAGTCAAAATGTCCTTGGGCCTGTTAGCAACATACTCTGTTCCAAGGCCAAAAGTATCAAAAGTATTTGGGAGTTTGTATCTAATCCTTAAAAGATTTTGAAGGTTACCTCTTCAGAGGGGGGAATGTTAGAGTACCCAAAAGCCCCATAAAAATAAATGAGCCCGGTGAGGTAGCACATGCCTTTAATCCCAGTACTCAGGAGGCAGAGGCAGAGGCAGGCGGATCTCTGTGAGTTCAAGGCCACCCTGGTCTACATAGTTCCAGGATAGCTGGGGCTACAGGGAGACCCTGTCTCAAAAAAAGACCAAAAATAAATAAATAATAAATAAATAAATGAATGAAAAAAGAAAAGTGATGGGGAGATATGGGAGATGTTGGAAGGGAGGGAATGGGCATGGATTTGATCAAAACACCTTATATGCATGTATGAAATTCTCAATAAAGTTTTTGTAAAAGTTAAAAACAAAACAAAACAACAACAGCAAAAAAAAAACGCTAGTTCCGGGCCAATCAGAGATAGACAGTGAGATCCTCTCAAAAAACAAAAGCCGGGTGTGGTGGCACACGTCTTTAATCCCAGCACTCAGGAGGCAGAGGCAGGTAGATCTCTGTGAGTTCAAGGCCAGCCTGGTCTATGTAGTGAGTTCCAGGACAGCTGGGGCTACAGGGAGACCCTGTCTCAAAAAAACAAAACAAAACAAAACAAAAAAAGACAAGAAGAATCAATGGGAACAGCAAAGGCACTCAGGGGCCAGGACCCTGAGGTGTTGGTAGGCATGGAATACAAGTCTTGAGTTGCTAGAGAAGAGGTAGATGTGGACTTTGTAGAACCATTGTTGTCAAGAATCTGCCGTGCTGAAAAGGCAGAGCTTCATCTTCCAGGCAGTGAACCAATCAGAAGTTCCATCCATTTTTGTTTACATTGGACTTAATCATAATCCAATCCATCAGCCCATGCCTAGACCAATGTATGCTTCCAGTTGCCACTGTAACAAAGTACTACAAATTTAAAGACGTAAAAACAGGCATGGGTGACTCATACTTTTAATCCCAGCACTTGGGGGGCAGAAGCAGGTTGAGCTCTATGAGATGCAGGCAAGCCTGGTATACATAGTGAGTTCCAGGCCAGCTGGGGCTACAGGGAAACCTTGTCTCTAATTAATAAAAACACAACGAATTTGTTGTCTTACATTTTTGGAGGTCAAAAACACAAATCCAGCCAGGCTTAGTAGTGTTTAGAGTTATCTCTGCTTCCTCACTATGAACTTAGTGTGACCAGCTGCTTCACACCCAACACCTGACTTCCCTGACATGATGGACTGTGTATCCTGAGACTGTGAGCCAAAAGACCTGCTTCCTTAAATTATACTTGTCTGGTGTTTTGTCCCAGTACCAACAAAGCAACACCCCATCCAGCACCTACACACAGAGCTGTCTGTGGGAACAAAGCTGAATGAATGAAGGCTGCTGCAGTGAGAGAAGCAGCTCTGCCGCTAACTTGGGCACAGCACTTACTATCTCTGCACTCGGGGTCTTCACTGGAGGAAAGGAGAGTCATGTAGCAGTCAACAAAGTTTTGGATTATCCCAAGGACTTGGGTGGCTTTATAGATCTGCTGTGTAGCTGTGTACTGAAACCCTACTTTCTACATGAGTGGTTAAGATGGGGAACTAGAGCCTGCCTCTCAGACTGGAGAAAGAGTAGGAAGTGACTTTATCCCAAAGAGAGAAACAGAGGAAGAGCCTGAGAAATGTACAAAAGAAGTGGAAAAAAAAAAAAAAAGGATCAGGAAAAAGTCCACATGACACAGAGGAGCTGAACTCGGCCTCGGTTATGCGGTTCCCTGTGGTGGGGGTGGGGGATAGAGGCTGCTTCCAGAAGTAAGCCAGATGAAAGGCAGGCAACCCTACATCCAGGGCAAGCCCACAAGGCTCAGAGCTAGTTGTGAGGTTTGATGAGTCGCTGATTCCTCCAATGGTTGGGTCAGCAACAGAGAAATCTCATTTTCTCACAATGTATGACTCATAGGGCATCAACCAGAAGCAATCTTGAGAGAGACTCTGTTGTTAAAAATGTAGCCACCCTGGGGCCTGAGATCAGGGCACATCCATGGATCATGGAGTTTGGCCTGTCATGGTCCTAGGATGATGAAAGGCCCAGAGAGGTGATTGAGAGCAGGATGGTCAGACAGTGGCACAGCATGTCGGCAGGTGGCAGCAGGTTAATCTCAGGCTGGGATGAGCATAATGAGAAATTACTCTGGAGTCTGATAGCTTTGTGCCTGAGAACTGGAGGTGTAATAAATTCTAGAACCACCTTGCCATTCATTACTGCTGAGCTTGAAAATGTTGACGTTCCAACGGGTGTATGTGACGGTTTGAATGAGACTGTTCCCCATAGGCTCCAAGTATTTGGATTTTGTCCCCAGTTGGTGCTGCTGTTTTGGGGGGTTTTAGGAGGTGCAACCTTGCTGGAGGAAGTGTGTCACTGGGGGTGAGCTTTGAGAGTCCTTAAGCCTTGCTGGAATTCCAGCAATTCTTTGCTTTCTGTGCCTGCTTCAAGATGTGATCACTCAGCTTTCTGCTACAGCTGCCTTCAGCTGCCTTGCCTTACTGCCATCATGGACTGTAAGCCTTCTGGAATCGTAAGCCAAATTAACTCATTTATATGTTGTCTTGGTCACGGTATTTTATCACAGTGCCAGAAAAGTAACTAATACAGTGCACTTAATGCCCACAGCTGCTGTCCTTCTGGTGGAGTGATTAGTAGTCAGGCAGCTTGAACATATGAAGACAGGGCCTCCTCCTGTACCTGTCTCGGTACTGTGGCAGGTCCCACTGCACTTGGGAAGCACCCCTCAGCTAAGACATTGGCCTCACAGGAGATGATTATGGCAGAGTGAGAGAATCTGCCCATTTCACAAAATGCAAAACAATGGCCAGACATCCCTGGCATGCAAAGAAGTAAAACTGCCACCTGGAAGACAGGTCTGGAGGACATTAGACACTTGTCCAGTAGAGATTCAGCAATAGCGTAGGCCATAGAAAAGACAAGTGTCCACAAATTAACTGACCCTCCTTCCATGCATAGACTGGCAAGTCTCCAATTCCTGAGGACCCAGAAGAAGCTGCTCAAACAGCACACCATTTTCCTTTTTCCTTGTGATCAGTTTTTCTATGTTTATCAGGACTTTTACTTTACTGTAATTTAAATTTTTAAAAAAATATTTAGCTGGGTGTGGTGGCACACGCCTTTAATCCCAGCACCTGGGAGGCAGAGGCAGGCAGATCTCTGTGAGTTCAAGGCCAGCCTGGCCTACATAGTGAGTTCTAGGACAGCTGGGGCTACAGGGAGACCCTGTCTCAAAAAGACAAAAAAAATTGTTTTTTATTATTTTATGTGTATGCGTGTATTGCCTGCATGTAGGTAAGTGCACCCATGTCATGCAATGCCCACAGAGGACAGAAGAGGCTGTCGGAGCCCCTGGGACTGGAGTTACGGACAGTTGTTAGCTGCCATGTTAGCTGGGATTCAAATCTGGGTCTTCTGCAAGAACAGCCAGTGCTCTTAACCACTGAGCCATCTCTCCTGCCCGCATTTATCTATTTTTTAATTGGGAATTCTTTTTTGTTGTTTTTCCTTTTTGTTCCTTTTAATTTTTTTCTTATTCTTGCTCTTTTCCCTCTAGAACATTTCTCTCCCTTTCTTCCTCCTCCCATTTACTTGTTCCCTCCCCTCTATGTCACCCCGTTCCCAATTCCTTCCTTTACTTCATTCATTAACTGTTGGTTTTCTCATTGCTGTGAGCAAATACTTGATAAAAGCAGCTTAAGGGAGGAAGGGTTCATTTTGGCTCACAGTTTGAGGAGATGCAGTTCATCATGGTGAGGAGAGGAAGGGAAGTTGGCTGGTCCCACTGGCTGCACAGTCAGAGAGAGACACCAGCTGGCATTCCACTTGCTCTTCTTTTTATTCAGTCAGGGACCCCAGCCCATGGGATAGTGCCACCCACATTTAGGGTAGTTCTTCCATCTCAGTTGACCCAATCTAGAAACTCCCTCACAGACATGTTTAGAGGAGACTCCCAGGTGATCCCAGATCCTGGAAAGTTGACAATATATAATCACCACATTTACTGTCTTCATACTTACCATACATCTTTAACTTCATAGCACATTCTGCAGTAGTTTTGCCATTTTCGGTTTATAGTCATTGGTGACACATTAATGGACTATAACTGATGTTAATTGTGTTTCTATATCTTAGTTTTCATTTAAGCGGTTTGTAAAGTCATATAGAAGATGACTCTATTACTGCTTCTTCTCGATTCTTCTTTATAGTTATCCTTTTTCTTTCTTACTTGGTAAGATTTGACTTTCTGTTCCAGGATCTTTTTATGGGCTTTGTCCAGTTTTAGCCTGGTGATAACCACCCCGCTGGGGTGAATGTCCACATGGACAACTATGCCATTAGTCTTTTCCCCCATGCTTGTTCACTGTAGGTGATATGTTTCTTCCTGTAAACTTGGAGTACTCTGCCAATCTGCTGACCTTTACCATGCCCTTGCACAATTTGAACTTTATTATCCTTTTGGATGGGTGTAGAGTGAACACCGTGCTTCTGTCTCAGCTCTTTGAGAGAGGGAGAAAACATATCTTCCTCCAAATGTGAGAAGGTGCATTAAAATGCCTCTTATGGTTCTTTCTTCAGTTAGAAGTCACAAAGGATTGAAATTCATCTGGGCAGCTTCTGCTCTGGCAATAGCTGCAAATGGACTCAGAATCAGAATCATGAGTGGTTTGATGTGGTGGCTGGCATGGCAGTTCATTTTCTCCTCACTGAGGTGACTGAGCCTTCAAAAATAATCTGCTCAAGAAGAAGAGCCCACCCCCACCAAAAAACCCAGAAGAGCTCTTCAAACCAACAGATGTGCAAATAGCAATACAAAAATGCAAGAAACAGGAAAAAGCAAGGCGACATGACTCCTTCAAAAGATCCTAATTCCTCAATAGTGACTGAAATACGTTAAATGACAGGAACTGGAGAGATGGCTCAGCAGTTAAGAGTACTTGCTGTTCTTCTGGAGGACCCGAGTTTGGCTCCCAGCACCCACGTAGGGTGGCTCACAACTGCCTGTAACTCCAGCTCCAGGCAGATCTAACACTGTGTTCTGGCCTCTACAAGCACCTGCACACACACACACATGCACGCACGCACGCATGCACGCACACACACACATAAAAATAAATCAACTTTTTTTAATTAAAAATGATCGATGACCTGGAAGAGGATAAAAACTAGCTTATTTATTCAATCCAGAACCAAGAGAGATAAGCCAGCAAAGTGGATGAGGAAATGCGTAATATGAGTGAAAGTTAATGGGAGAAAAACATCAAGGAAGTTGATATTTTGAATAAAATAGAAATGTTGGAAATAGAAGCCTTGATGGATCAAATAAAAGAGCACAGTAGAAAACATCAGCAATGGACTCAACAAAGCAGAAGAAAGAATAACAGGGAGAGAAGACAAGACTAAGGGATACTACATTCAAATATCAATAAACAAATGAATGTGACCCCAACATCTAAGATCCCTGGAGAATGGCCAAGAGACTAGGAATCAAAACCTGAGGACCCACTGCACGGAAGCAGATGAAACAAGCACTAATTACACAGAGAATCTATTCAATGAAATTATAACAAAAAGTCTCCAAAATCTAGAGAAATAGACAACACAGGAGCATTTAGACCCTAGATAGACATGACCAGAGAAAACATCTCCCCAACATGTTAGAGTCAGTGTGTCAAAAATGCAAATTAAAGGGCTTAAGAAGTAGCTCAGTTGCTAGAATGTTGCCTAGCATGCATAAAACCCTGGGCTCAATCTCTAGCACAACAAAAATTGGATAGAGTGGTGCATACCCGTAATCTCAGCACTTGGGAGATGGAGGCAGAAAGATCAGATGTTCAAGATCATTTGGCTAGGTGGTAAGTTCAACTCCAGTCATGGATACATGAGACCCTGTCTCAGAAGAAAAAACATAGAAACCAAGGAAGCAATCTTAGAAGCTGTAAAAGAAAACACCAATTCACCTATAAAGGCAGAAATGCCAGAATAATATCAACACTCTCATCAGCAACCCTCAAAGCCAGCAAAACATGGGGCTGTGTATTTAAAGCCCTGAAAGAAAATAACTGCCAATCAAAATTTCTAATATTCAATAAAGGAATCTTTTAAAATTGACAGAGGCATTTAAAATCAAGCACAAATTAAGGCACTACATGACCACCGGACTCATACTCAAAAGATATTTAAAGAAATACCATACTCAGAAGAAGAAGAAAGTCTCAATCATAAGATCACAAGAAAGAAGAAATTTCATGAGAGGAATAGCTGAACAAAGGAGAGCTAAGACAGAATCCATCATGCCTGTACTGTGAACCATCAACCCCCTGATACTAACAGAGGAGAAAGTAAAGAACAAACAGTAATCTAGTCAAACAGAAAAACAACCAACAAAATTATAGAAATTATTAAATATCTTTCAGTAATACCCTTAAATGTAAATGACCTCAGCTCACCAATAAAGAGATACAGACTGGCTGACTAGATTAAAAACTAGACCCAACTAGATCCAAGAAGCACACCTCACTGATAAAGATACTACTAGACTTAGAGGCAAAGGATGGGAAGCAATCTAGCAAGCAAAAGGAAAACAAAAACAAGCTGGCATAGCTATCCTGACAGCTGATAAAGTAGACTTCAAACCAAAATTAGAAGACATATAGAAGGCCACTACATATCACTAGATGGAATAATTCATCATGAAGACATAATAATTGTAAATATGCATGCACCAAATATTGGGGCTCCCAATTTCATAAAAAAAAATAATCCACATTAAAGGTCAGATAGGTCCTAATATAATAATAGTGGGTGATTTTAGTACCTTACTTTCATCTCTAGACAGGTCATACAAACTAAAAATCAATAAAGAGACCTCAGAATTTACACCATAGATCAAATGGTCTTAACAGTTTTCTTTCAGAATATTCCATCCAACAGAAATAGAATACACATTTTCTCAGCAGCCCATGAAAATTTCCTTAAAATAGATGTTAGAGGCAAAAAAGCAAATCTTACAAAATACAAAAGAATAAAAATGATCTCTTGTATCTTATTAGATCACAGTGCAATAAAGCTAGAAGTCAATAGCAAGAAAAACTACAGCAACTACACAAATACATGGAGACTGAATAGTACACTCTTGAATGAGCAGTGAGTCACTGAGGAAATCAGGTAGGAAATTAAAAGCTCCACAATCACAGGGCGTGGTGGCGCACGCTTTTAATCCCAGCACTCGGGAGGCAGAGGCAGGCGGATCTCTGTGAGTTCAAGGCCAGTCTGGTCTACACAGTGAGTTCCAGGACAGCTGGGGCTACAGGGAGACTCTTTCTCAAAAAAACCAAAAAAAAAAAAAAAGTTCCACAACCATGACAATGAAAGCACAACTTCAGAGCCTTCAAGATAAAGCTAAGGTCCAAGACCAAAGTGCACACCTACGAGTTAATTAGAGAAATCTCACAGTGACACTCAGGGTCTTAGGAAGCCATGAACAAAGCAAATCCCAAAGACCAGGCAGCAAGAGATAATAAGATCAGGGCAGAAGTTAATGAAATGGAGAGTGAAAAAAAATACACAGTTGATCAAACAAGGAGATAGTTCATTGAAAATCATAAAATTGCCAAACCAAACTAGCTAAAAAACGAGAGAGAAACACATTAATTAGAGATGAAAAGGGAAAGTTGCCATAGATTTCATTGAAATACAGAGAATCATTAAGGAGTACTTTGAAAACATATTCCAAAGAAACTGGAAAAATCTACAATAAATGGCTAAATTTGTAGCCACATATCCATAACAATGAGACTGATGAAGTAGTAAAAAGCCTCCCACAAGGAAAAGTCCAGGACCAGAGGGTTTCACTGCTCAGTTCACTAAATCTTTGAAGTAGACCTAATATCAATGCTCTGCAAACTGTTCCATAGGACAGAAAGGAAAGGAACATTACAAACCTGTTCTATGAAGCCAGCATTACCATGGTGCTAAAACGAGATAAGAGCACAACAAAGAGAAGGGGCCCCCATCTTTACAGACTTCCTGAGAGTGCGTGAATCTAGCCTTCACGTAGTGGTGGGCTTGCCAAATCTCCCTGTGCCCATTCCCCTTCATTGGGACCACCTGCAGTCCATTCCACCACCCAAGGGCTAGGTTTCTCTGCCCCTTAATAGGGGCCCAGACCTGTGCAGACTGCCTGAGAGTGCTTAAATCAGGCCTCTCCTTAGGGAGCTTCCTATATTGTGCTGTGACTACTCATAGTATGGGGCCTAGACCTTAGGAGGAAGCATGAAGAGTACCTGACTGGCTTCTGACTTGGACCTCTGCAGGAGTTCCTGAGTAGCTGAACTGAAGCCATCTGGTTCCTCCAATATAAAACCTGAGAAAACCCAAAGTGTAGACCAACCAGCTTTACATACCCAATAAGATAAGAACCAAGACAAACCAATAATACAAACAGAAGCAGACTTCAACTCAACAAAGGAAGACTTGAGTTTCATACCGGAATCACAACAAAAGAAATCCACATGCCATAATCACAACAGAAAAATAATATGGAAAACCAAAATAATATGTTACTACCAAACACCACCAGTCCTATAGAAGAGTTCTACAAGGAGAACCCCCTAGAGATAACCCAGGACACAGAATTTAAAAGAACAATCATAAACATGATCAAAGTGTTCAAAGAATTTAAAGAACAAATGAGGGGCTGGAGAGATGGCTCAGAGGTTAAGAGCACTGCCTGCTCTTGCAGAGGACCCAGGTTCAATTCCCAGCACCCACGTGGTGGCTATGAACCATCCTTAACTCCAGTTCCAAGGGAATCAGAAGCCCTCTTCTGACCTCTGTGGCATTGCATGACACGGATGCGCTCACATACATGTAGGAGATACCCTCATATACATAAAATTAAAAAAAAATAACAAATCAAAGAACTAAAAGAAGGTAGGGATAAACTTCTGACTAAATTCACAAGAGAGATAGAAATATTGGGGAAAACTCAGGTTGAGATGAAGAAGGAAGTGCAAAACTCAGTAAGCCAATTTGAAACAATAGGAGAAAACCTCATTGATAGAATGAATGAAATGAAAACAGAAAATGAACACTGGACAATAAAGTTGAGGAACTGGACTGCTCAAGCAGAGATTATGAAAATAAAAAAAACAGGAATGGAATAAGCAGGAAATATGGGACACCATGAAAAGATCAAATCTATGTATCATAGGCATAGAGGAAGGAGAAGAATCTCAGATAAATGGTACTGACCAGATCTTAAACAGAACTGTAAAAGAGAACTTCCCAAAATTAAGGAAGGGCATGTCAAATACAAGAAACCCATAGAACACCAAATCGACAATACCCAAAAAGAAACTCCCCAGAGCATATCATCGTGAAAACACTAAGTGGACAGAACCAAGAGAGAATACTGAAAGCTACGAAGGAAAAACAACAACTTACTTCTAAAGGAAAAACCCATCATGATTACAGCTGACTTATCAATGCAAACTATGAAAGCCAGAAGATCCTGGACCAAAGTATTCCTAGTTCTAATGACCATAGATGCCAACCCAGAATACTTTACCCAGCAAAAATGTCTATTATAGTTGAGGGGAAAGAAAAATCTTCCATGGCACGAATAGGCTGAAAGAATTCATGTCCACAAAACCAGCCCTTCAGAGAACACTTGAAGCAATACAGAGAATGGCGGGCGGGGGGGCGGGGACTATACCCAAGGGGCAACAGAAAGAAACTAAATGAAAGTATAATCATGGAAACACAAAATTAGACCAAGAATGCAAACAGAAATTAAAATGATGGCAACCAATACAAACCTTTCAATAGTAACTTTACCAAGGGACTGAATTCCCCAGTCAAAAGATACAGGTCAGTTGAATTGATTAAGAAACAAAATTTGGCCTAGAGAGATGGCTCAGCGGTTAAGAGCACTGACTGCTCTTGCAGAGGACCCAGGTTCAAGTCCAAGCACCCACATGGCAGTTAACAACCATCTGTAACTCTAGTTCCAGGGGCTCCAACGCCCTCTTCTGACATCTGTGGGCATTGCATGACATGGGTGCACCTACCTACATGCAACCAATATACTCATACACATTAAATAAAAATTAAAAAAAAATTTTAAAAAGAAAGAAACAAGTTCCATCCTTCTGTAGTCTGCAGGAAACCCAACTCACTTTCAAAGACAGGCATTATCTTAAGATGAAAATGTGAAAAAAAATATTCCAAGAAAATGACACTAAGAAACAAGCAGGGGTTGCAATTCTAATATCTGACAAAATAGACTCCAAACTAGAACTAATTAAAAGAGATAAAGAAGGTCACTTCATTCTGATCAAAGGAACAATTGACCAAGAAGATATTACAATCGTGAACACATATGCACCAAATTCTAGTGCATCCAATTTCATAAAAACATCACTACAGGACTTTAAGATACAGATTAACCCTAACTCAGTGATAGGAAACTTCAATACTCCACTGTCTCCATTAGATATATCAACTAGACAATGAATAAACAGACATCTAATTAAATGATACCATACATCAAATGGATCTAACAGACATCTACCAAATAGTTAACCCAAGCACCAAAGAATATACTTTCTATTCAACACCCCATAGATATTTCTCTAAAATTGACCACATACTGGGGCACAAAAAAACCTCAACAATATAAAAAATGAAATAATCCCAAGCATTCTATCAGACCACAACACAATAAAGCTTAAAATCAACACCAAAATAAGCCCTAGTAACTGCACAAACTCAAGGAGATTAAACAACACATTCCTGAATGAAGACTGGGTCAAATGAACGAAATGATAAGGATAATACAACACAACAAAACCTCTGGGACACTTTTAAAAACAGTCCTAAGAGGGAAGTTTATAGCTTTAAGTACCTAGTTAAAAAATCAGAAAGAAGCTGGGCATGGTGGCACACACCTTTAATCCCAGCACTTGGGAGGCAGAGGCAGGTGGATTTCTGTGAGTTCAAGGCCAGCCTGGTCTACATAGTGAGTTCCAGGACAGCTGGGGCTACAGGGAGACCCTGTCTCAAAAAAGACCAAAAAAGAAAAAAAAATCAGAAAGAGCACAAATAAATGACTTAACATTGCAGAGATGAAAGGGGAAATATCACAACAGACACCCAAAAGACCCAGAACATTATAAGGGAATACTTTAAAAAACCTATACTCTATTAAATTTGAAAGCCTAAAAGAAATGGATGGATATCTAAAATCATGGGAACCACCAAAGCTATACCAAGAAGAGATCAACAGTTTAAACAGACCCATAACATATAAGGAAATCAAGACAGTAATATAAAACCTCCCAACAAAAAAAAAAGCCCAGGCCCAGATGGATTTACAACAGAATTCTACCAGATTTTTAAAGAAGATCTACAACCAATACTACTTAGATTATTCAAAAATATAGAAAACAGAGGGAGAACTCACAAATTCTGTCTATGAAACCAGCATATCTCTACTACCAAAACCAGGTAAAGACACAACCAAAAAAGAAAACTATAGACCCATATCCTTAATGAACATAGATGCAAAAATTCTCAACAAAATACTTTCAAACTGTACACAAGCACACATCAAAAAGATCATCCACCAAGATCAAGTTAGCCTTATTCTAGAGATGCAGGGATGGTTCAATATATGTAAATCAATAAATACCATAAATCATATAAATGAACTCAAAGACAAAAATCACGTGGACATCTCAATAGATGGAGGAAACGCCTTTGACAAAATTCAGCATGCATTCATGATAAAAAAAATCCTAAAGGGAATTGAACTGGAGGGAACATATCTCAACACAATTAAAGCTATATACAACAAACCCACAGCCAACATCATTCATTCTAAACAGAAAAAAACTGGAAGCATTCCCATTAAAATCAGGAACCAGACAAGGATGTCCACTATCTCTACTCCTTTTTAATATAGTACTTGAAACTCTTGCTAGAGCAATAAGACAAGAGAAGGAAATTAAAGGAGTACTAAATGGAAAAGAAGAGGTCAAATTATCTATCCCTTTTTGCAGGTGATATGATACTACACCTAAGAGATCCCAAAAAAATTCCACCAGAAAACTCCTAGAACTAATGAACACTTTTAGTAAAGTGGCAGGTTACAAAATTAATCTACAAAAATCAGTAGCCTTTCTATATACCAATAACAAGCAGAGAAAGAGTACAGGGAATCCCTCCTATTCACAATAGCCTCAAAAAATAAAATATCTCAGAATAAACCTGACCAAAAACATCAAAGATCGCTACAATGAAAAATTTAAATCTTTAAAGAAAGAGATTGAGGAAGACACCAGAAGATGGAAGGACCTCCCACGCTCACGAACTGGAAGAATAAATATTGTGAAAATGACCATCCTACCAAAAGCAATATATCAATTCAGTGCAATCTCAATCAAAATCTACCCTTAAATTCATATGGAAGCACAAAAGACCCCAGATAACCAAAGGAACCCTGAGCACAAAGAGCAACGCTGGGGGGATTACTATACCAGATCTCAAACTACACTACAGAGCTATAGTTATAAAAAAAGCATGGTACTGACACAAAAATAGATACATAAATCAATGAAACATCATTGAAGAGCCAAACCTGAGTACATGCAATTTCAGCCACCTGATATTTGACAAAGGTGCTAAGAACACACAATGGAGGAAAGACAGCATCTTCAGCAAATGGTGCTGGTACAACTGGATCTCCACCTGTAGAAGAATGAAACTAAACCCTTATCTTTCACCTTGTACCAAAGTCAACTCCAAATGGATCAAAGATCTCAATGTGAAACTCAAAACTCTGAAACTTTTTTATTTTTGTCTTTTTGAGACAGGGTCTCCCTGTAGCCCCAGCTGTCCTGGAACTCACTATGTAGACCAGGCTGGCCTTGAACTCACAGAGATCTGCCTGCCTCTGCCTCCCAACTGCTTGGATTAAAGGTGTGCGCCACCACACCCGGCCAAAACTCTGAAACTTTAAAAGAAAATATTGGCAGTAACCTACAAGATATAGGTGTAGGAAAGGACTTTCTAAATCGGACATCAGTCGCTCAGGAATTAAGGTCAACAGTCAACAAGTGGGACCTCGTTAAACTAAAAAGCTTCTGTACAGTAAAAGAAACAAGAAAGTAAAGAGCAAACCCACAAAGTGGGAGAAAATCTTCACCAGTGACACATCTGACAGAGGTTTAACATCCAGAATATATAAAGAACTCAAAAACCAATCAAGAAAACAAATGACCCAATTGAAAGATGGGCTAAAGAGCTGAACAGAGAGTTCTTAAAAGAAGAAATAGGGGCTGGAGAGATTGCTCAGTGGTTAAGAACACTGGCTGTTCTCGCAGAAGACCCAGGTTCGAATCCCAGCACCCACATGACAGCTAACAACTGCCTGTAACTCCAGTTCCAGTGGATCTGACCACCTCTTCTGTCTTCCGAGGGCATTGCATGACACAGGTGCACTTACCTGTGTCAGGCAATACATACATATACATAAAATAAAAATAATAAATAAAATTTTTTAAAAAGAAGAAATAAGCCGGGCATGGTGGCACACGCCTTTAATCCCAGCACTTGGGAGGCAGAGGCAGACAGACCTCTGAGTTCAAGGCCAGCCTGGTCTTCATAGTGAGTTCCAGGACAGCTGGGGCTACAGGGAGACCCTGTCTCAAGAAGACCAAAAACAGGAAAAAAAAAAGAAATAAAGATGGCTAAGAAACATCTTCAAAAGTGTTAAACATTGTTTGGAAATAGGTAAATGCAAGTTAAAATCACCTTGAGATTTCATCTTACCCCAGTCAGACTGGCTGACATGAAGAGAACAAATGATACCAAATGCTGGCGAGGATGTAGAGAAAGGGGAACACTCATTCACTGCTGGTGGGATTGCAAACTCATGAAACTTCTATGGAAAGCAGTGTGGAAAACTCTTAAAAAACTACAAATGAACCTACCATTTGACCCAGTTATAGGATGCAACTCATCCTATTGCAGAGACACTTGTACATCCATGTTTGTTGCTCCTCTTTTCACAATAGCTAAGAGATGGAAGCAACCTAAGTGTCCCTCAACTGAGGGGTGGATAACAAAAATGTGGTACATTTACACAATGGCATTCTACTCAGCAGTAAATAAAGATGAAGTAATGAAATTTGCAGGTAAATGGATGGAACTAGAAATTGTTATACTAAGTGAAGTAACACAGACTCAGAAAAACAAACAACATATGCTCTCCCTTATTTGTGGATCCTAGCACCAAATCCTTACATGTAAGTATATATCCTGATGTAATTGTAGGAACCAGGAAAGTGGAAAGGAACCAGGAAGGTAAAGTATGGGGTCGCAGGGACTCGGAGTGCCAGCTGCTGGGCGTGGCGCCGGTCTCCTGTGGGCCGCGTTGCTGAGGCTCTCTGCTACCGGGGCTGGCAGCTCTGGAGGGCCATTGTCGGCTGCCCGGGCGGGTTCCGTCCCAAACTACCGAGCACTCCCTCGAGGTACGAGATCCGCCAGCCGCCGGATCTCGTGGGAAGTGCGGAGACGGCAAAAATGAGACAGCCCTCTCTGGGAAGATTGGATCATAGGCAGTAAGACACAGAACTTAGCTCAGTCAGACTCAGTGGTACCGCTCCTTTATTTAGTAACTCAGCTCGGCTCCAGGTCTTAGTGTTTCAGCTCCGATTAATTAGGGGAAACCAGGATATTTATACTGTGGGGGCAGTGGCAAAAGCCTTAGTGGATAGGTGCTTTCAGGATGCCCCATTTACATGTGGTGGTGGGCTTCTGCCAGGCTGCCAGACATTGCCTGATTATCACACAGGAAAACCTGGCAGTTTCAGAGCCAGAGGCCATGTATCTGTGGCAGCTACTTCAAAGATGAGTCAGGAAGAGAGTAGGGAGGCACCCTGCTGATAAAGGGAGTCTCTGCATAGAACGCCGAGCCCCGTGGGCTATCCGGACATGGAGAGACTGCTACTTTACACAACAGGGGTCCCCAACAGTAAAGGGAAAGAAGGAACCCAAGAGAGAAAAATAGGAGATAGATGTTACTAAGGGAGAAATGTGTAAAATGGGGGCATTTTAATGAGAGAGGAAGAGGGAGGATTATACAAGGAACTATGGGAATAAAGAGGAAGAAGGAGCTTAAGAGAGGTGGGACCATAGTAGACAGAAATTAAAGGGAGAAATGGGGAAAATAGGGATACTTCAAGTGGAGAGGGTGGGGATGGAGGATGAGACAGAGAGAAAGAGGAGACATAACTAGTGCCTAGCTACTATAAAAAACCAGAGGGAATCGTATTAGTCCCAAAACCTAGTGAGAAATTACACAAACAGTATCTCTACATGAGTCCATGTGTATGGCTGAAGGCTATATAACAAGAAACAGTGCCAGACAAGAGACACCTTCCTTTGAGTTGTTGATCACGGTAATCCAAGAGACTCAAAAAATTACACACGTGCTTGCCACAGTCCTTGATTGCCTCCCAGAACTTGAAGGTAAGACCCTATTGCTGAAAACAGGACATACTTCAGACACAAAATTTGGAGCAATGGAGTTGGAATTGCCCTGGAAGCCACCTCCCCTAAAGGCTAGGTCTCATGGTTTTGGAGAGCACTAGGTAAGCTGGTAAGGGAGAACATCAATCGATGGTCCAACTGCAGCTTCAAGGCCTAATAACCACATCAGTGACCAGCACAGTAAATGACATTGGTGCAATATTGGTACTTTTATCTTGGGGGTAATCAACAGCTACCTAATTGGACTTAAAGCCCACTCAATGGGAGGAAACTCAGGTGTGGTACTGTAAACCTAGCCAAATATACATAGCTCGAGAGGCCATAGATCATAGAGAAAACCCCTAGACAAATGTAATTTCTTACCATGTGCAAAATATGGATCCTTAAATCACAGACAAGTATCTAGTCACCATTCATCAAAGAAATTTCTTTTTAAACAGACAGAAATTATTACAGAGTTCCACAACTGGTCACACATGGAGATGCTCTGTGAGTTCCCCAAGCCTAAGTGGCACAACTACAATGCAAGCTCTACACCTAAGGCTCACAGAACATAGAACAAGGGATGAAGAGAACACTAATGTCTCTTTCAATTCTCATCAATGAAGCTCCCTCATGCAACAGAGGACCAGGAACACAAAAGGTAATAAATGGCCAAAACGTAGAGAATAAGAGTCTACAGAGTGTGGGTCTTTAAAAGGACTCCTATGTTAAAATCCACCTGCCCAGGGCTCAGGGACTATTGTGGAAGAGGGGTGGAAAGATTGTAAGAGCCAGGGAGGAGGTGCATGGTCATATGCAAATAAAGTCCTACAGGCTCCTGGGACCCTTCTCATATGAACCTACAGCAATGACGTCAGCATGCAGAGGACCCAAGCACACAAAAACCCAGCACAGCACTGTGGAATCTTAACTGAAGAACTATCGGCAGCTGATGACTGCTGGATGAGGAAGAGCTGATCTTACAGGGAGGGACTGTAGATAGGCTGACTAGACCTCAGTGGATGAACTTGCACTGAGGGATGTCTGGGAACACTAACTTGGCATGATAGGCTTTAACACAAATGACAGAATGTTTGAATTCCAGTGGGGAGGGAGGCTATGGGCATGTGCCAATGGGGAAGGGGTTATAAAGTCAATTAAGATGTTCTGTATGCAAGCCGGGCGTGGTGGCGCACACCTTTAATCCCAGTACTTGGGAGGCAGAGGCAGGCGGATCTCTGTGAGTTCGAGGCCAGCCTGGTCTCCATAATGAGTTCCAGGACAGCTGGGATTATAGGGAGACCCTGCCTCAAAAAGACAAAAAAAAAAAAAATTCAATAAAATTATTTAAAAAAAAACAAAACAGAACAGAGAAAGAAAACTATGGACAATTCCCTTGATGAATATAGATGGGAAAAACTTTCAATAAGAGTTTTCAAATTCAAGAATACATTAAGAAGATCGGGCACATGATCAAGTTAGTTTCCTTCCAGGGATGCAAGGTTGGTTCAATGTATGCAAATCCGTAAGTGTAATTCATCACATACATATAAGCTATGCCACTGCTGTAAGTTGCCCACCAGAACCACAGACCAGGACCCTAGTGCATGGCACCTCATGCTTTGATTGCTAGACATCGAGAAACAAAGATGGAACTGAGCTGGATGCGTCCTTCCTGCTGGCTAGCTTTCCTAGTGCCAGAAGGGATATCCTGGAGAATTATTAACAGTCTTACTCAGTCATGGACCCTGCATTCTACACTGCTGACCTGCCAGGCAAGATATGTCTGTTGGTGCAACGGTGGCACAACTGTTACATGGGTAATGAGTTTCTGATTGGATTTGAGGCCTGCTCCACAGGGTAATTCATGTCTGGTACCGTATACATAGTCAAAAACCTATGGCTAGGGAGGCCATAGGCCCCAGTGGGGAAGATACTGCTGTTGTTTTGCAAATAGACATGATGTGCCTGTCAAATGGCCTTCTAAATATTTATGTTTATGCCCGTAGATTAGTGCTGCTGTCAGCTTTGATCAAAGAAGCTTACAGTGGACAACGGTATATTAGTTATTTTCTGTGGCTGTGATAGAAACACTGTCCAAAGCAACTTACAGAAGGAAGAGTTTATTTAACTTAACGGTTCCAGAAGAAAAGGGTCCATCATGGCAGGGAGGCATGGCGGCAATAGGTGGCTGGTGCGGAAAGATGGCATTCACATCTTGAAGCAGGCACAGGAAGCAGAGAGTGACTGGAAATCCAGCAAGTCTTAATAAGTCTCTAAACCTGCCCCCAAGGAAGTTTCCTCTGGCATGGCCACACCTCCTAAAGCCTCTCAGAACAGCACCACCAACGGGGGACAAAATGTCCAGATGCTTGGAGCCTATGGGGGACCTTTTCACTCAAACCACCACAAACAATTATTGCAAAGACTCATAACTGGTCAAAATGTTGAAAATAGTGACTGTTGAATGCTTAGCCCTAAATGAGACATCTACAGCACCCCCTCTAAGGCTCAGAGAACATCATGGAAGAAGAGGTGGAAATTTTGTAAAAGCCAGAGGAAAGGGTGCAGTGTTGTGAAACACTGGCTTCTCAGCATGACATGGGCATTGCACTCTTGAACTCATGGCAGCTGTGATGATCTGCCTGTGAAAGACTTATACAATACTGGATCTGTCAACTTTCTGTCATGGAGGGGCCTGAGTCCTGAGAATTTATAGACAGTTAAAAGTTGCTGGGGGGAGGGGCTCACAAGCCTTCCCCTTCCCTGGGTATCCGTAGGCAGTTAATGGTTGCTGGAACAGGGAGAGAGATTCTTTTTCAGTGGTTGTAGCCACTGCTAAGTTGCCCATGCACCTGTAAATAACCCCTCAGCAATGCTCTTGTAAGTAGTGTGTGATGGTTTATGTTGATTATCCAGAGAAAACAAGTCTGTGAGCATGCCTGTGAAGGATTACCCAAAGTAGGTTAATTGTGCCCCTTAACTGTGGGGCAGCCTCCTTCCATGGGCTGAGGTCCTGGACAGAATAAAAAGGAGAACGTGAACTAAGAAGCAGCAATCTCCTCTCTGCTTTCTCAGCAGATGCAATGTAATTAGCTGCCTCATGCTTCTGCTGCCATAGCTCCCCCCGTCATGATGGCTGTACCCTCGAACCAGGAGCCAAAGTAAACCCTTCCTTCAGTCGCTTTTGTCAAGGTATTTATCAGGCAATGAGACAAGTAACTAATGTGTAACCTTAATTCAACTCTTTGGTTAATAAATGAATGAATAAGTGAAGGAATGAATTGAATTTTTAAAAAAAACTTCATCAGAGCTTATAAAGAAAAATCTTGCTAGGCGTGGTGGCACACACCTTTAATCCCAGCACTTGGGAGACCGAGACAGGCAGATTGCTGTGAGATCATAGCAAGACTCTGTCTCAAAAAGAAAGAAAAACAAAAAAGAAAAAAGAAAAAAGAATAGGCTGGGTGTGGTGGTGCACACCTTTAATCCCAGCACTTGGGAGGCAGAGGCAGGCTGATCTCTGTGAGTTCAAGGCCAGCCTGGTCTACATGGTGAGTTCCAGAACAGCTGGGGCTACAGGGAGACCCTGCTTCAAAAAAAAAAAAAAAAGACAAAAAAAGAAAAAGAATATCCTATCCTACCACATATGAAAATATAATTTAAATAAATAAAATGTAACAGCATGTCTTAAATGCTTGAAAAAATATTCAACATGCTTAGCCATAGGGAAATTTAAATTAAAACTGCTTTAAGATTCCATTTCAGTCCAGTCAGAATGGCTATTTTCAAGAAAACAATGACGAGGGCTGGTGAGGATGTGGGAAGAACACTTAGTTACTGCTGGCGAGAATGTAAACTTGTGTAGCCACTGTGAAAAATCAGTATAGGAGCTCCTCGAAAAACTGAAAGTAAGCAGGGCATGGTGGCACATGCCTTTAATCCCAGCACTCCACAGACAGAGGCAGGCAGATCTGTGGTCAGCTTGGTTTACATAGCAAGTTCCAGGCCAGCTGTGGCTGCAGGGAGACCCTGTCTCATAAAACAAACAAACAAACAAACAAACAAAAAACTGCAAATACAACTACTGTATGGCCCACTGTACGACCTGAATATATACTCAGAGGGCTTGAAGTCAACAGAGACACTTGCACATCCATGTTTACTGTACTATTCGCAGTAGCTAGGGACTAGAACAGTCTAGATGTCTATCACCAGAAGAATGAAGAAAAGATGGTAAGTATATAAATGGAATTTTATGCAGCCATAGAGAAAAAATGAAATCATGACTTTTTCAAGAAAATGGATGCAACTGGAAATCATGTTCAGTGAAAAAAAGCCAGACTCAAAAAAGACAAACATGGAGCTGGAGAGATGGCTCAGTGGTTAAGAGCACTGACGGTTCTTGCAGAGGACCCAGGTTCAAAATCCCAGCACCCATATGACAGCTAACAACTGTCCATAACTCCAGTTCTAGGGAATCTGACACCATCTTCTGTCTTCTGTGGTCACTGCACGACACGGGTGCACTTACATACATGCAGGCAATACACTCATACACATAAAATAATTTTTTTGGTCTTTTTGAGACAGGGTCTCCCTGTAGGCCCAGCTAGCCTGGAACTAACTATGTAGACCAGGCTGGCCTTAAACTCAAAGAGATCCGCGAGCCTCTGCCTCCGAGTCCTGGGATCAAAGCGTGCACTACCACACCCAGATCAATAAAAATTTTTTAAAAACAAAGGTTCGGGATATAACTCAGTGGTAGAGTGGTGCCCAGCATGCATGAGGCTGGGGTTTGATTACCAGCACTGGAAAGATGGAGGGAAGGAGAGAGGAACAGAGTGAAGGAGAATATGAAAAGGTGTTAGAGAAATCTAAAGTCCGGGGCTGGAGAGATGGCTCAGCGGTTAAGAACACTGGTTGTTCTTACAGAAGACCCAGGTTAGAATCCCAGCACCCACATGGCAGCTAACAACTGTCTGTAACTCCAGTTCCAGGGGATCTGACAGCCTCTTCTGACCTTCCAGGGCATTGCACGACACGGGTGCACTTACCTACATGCAGGCAATATACGCATACACATAAAATAAAAATAATAAAAACATTTAAAAAAAAAGAAAATCTAAAGTCCAAAATACTAGCAACATCAAATGCTGGTGAGGAACTCCTTGTTTACTGCTGGAGAGAGCCTCTACGGAAATAATTTGGAGTGTGTGAGTGTGAGTGTGTGTGTGTGAATGTGTGTGGGGGGGGCATGTGCTGTATAACACTATCCTCTGAGTCAACACCACCGTTTTCATTGGATCAGGTGTCCCTGCTTACAAAAGATCATCATAGCTGGGCTTGTTGACCGTTGATAGTCCCTCATAAAAGGAATGACAACGAGGGTCATTGGATCCTCACCTGAGTATCCAGCCACTCTACCCAGTCACGTATATGCAATTTTTCCCTAATTGCACATGGTCTGGGGGTGAGGGAGTCTCAGGAAGGGGCTAGAATATCCAAGCTTGAGAAGACTAAGGGAACCCTGTTTTGCAGACATGTTGAAGCCATCATCCATGCTGGATGCAGACCTTCCAGTGTGGCTGCTTTTGGATCACCCACATTCCAGCCCACAACCCCTCACCCATGCTCTGTAAGTAAACCTGACAAACTCATTGTTTCCCTAGGGTGAATTTTGGTGGAATCAAACCTTGATATGTCATTGGGACCTTAGAAAGCAGGGATAGATAGATGTTGTTTAGTTCCCCCAAAGAAGAAAATTCCTGCAACAGTGGTACATGTGTGTTATATGCCCATGTGTGTGTTTGCAAGTGTGCACGTCTATGTACATGCACAGAGGCCATAGGAGTAGATGTCCTGCCCTGTCACGCTCAACTTTATTCACTTGAGACAGGGTCTCTTCCTGAACCTGGAGCTTGGCTGGCAACCCCAACAAGTCTCCTGTCTTCACCCCTGACAGTGCTGGGGTTACAGTCCTGGCCTTTTTATTTTTTAAAATGTGGGCACTGGGGACTTGAACTGAGGTCCACATGTTCATTACCTGCTGAGCCACCTCCCCAGTCCTAGTTTGAAATTTTCTTACAAAGCTAAATATAACTCCTTGTATTAACCAAATGTGCTTATCTTAGTCTTTTTTTAAAGTAGCTGGGCATGGGGCCACAAGCCTGTCATCCCAGTACTTGGGAGGTAGATAAAGGGAAGATCAGAAGATTGAGGTCATCCTTAGCTACATAGCCAATTTGAGGCTAACCTGGGCTAATGAGACCCTGTCTTACAAAACAACAACAACAACAACAAAAACACAAAGCACAACAAAAATAAGGGACCATCAAAATGGCTTAACAGGTAAAGGTATCTTCCACCAAGCCTGATGACCTGAGTGTAATGCCCGGGACTCACACACATGGTGGAAAGAGAGAAACAATTTCCTGACATTGTCCTCTGACCTCTACATGTGCACTGTAAGACACATACACATATATAAAATTTTAAAAAATTAAACAAGCTTCATTTAGCTTATACCTTGGGAAACTTAAAGTCCAGGATAATGTGGCCTTGTGTGATTGGCCTCAGGTGTGGGACCTTAGGGTGTCACTAAAGGCAGATTAGATCATAATCACCATGGGAAGTGCATGCAAGAGAGAGTGATCACATGGTCAGACTGGAAGCCAGACAGATTCAGGGGCCAAGCTCACTCTTTTTATAATGAGCTTATCTCATAGGGATGAACTGAAATAAAAGTCTAAGAAAAACCTCAGTAATGCCTTCCAAGGACAGTGTCCACAGGGATTTGGTTTAGGTTTTTGGAGGTTTGTTTGTTTGTTTTTAGTATTGGGTATTGAACACAGGGCTTCATACATTCTAGACAAACATTTCACCACAAGCTACATCTCAGGTCCTTCTTTTTACTTTTTTTCTAGAGACAGAGTTTTGTTAAGTTGCTCAGATAGGCCTTAAACTCACTCTGTAGACTGACCTTGAACACAGAAACCTCAGGCCTCGGCCTCCTGAAGTGACTGGAATTACAGGCCTGTGCTGCCCAGCCTGACAGGCTGCATTTCTTCTTTTTTTTTTTTAGGCCTTTTAGACACAGGGTCTCCCTGTAGCTCCAGCTGTCATGGAACTCACTATGTAGACCAGGCTGGCCTTGAACTCACAGAGATCTGCCTGCCTCTGCCTCCCAAGTGCTGGGACTACAGGCATGCGCCACCACGCCTGGCTTGCATTTCTTTTTTTTTTTTTTTTTTAATTAGTTTAGGGCTGGAGAGATGGCTCAATGGTTAAGAACACTGGTTGTTTTTGCAGAAGGCCCAGGTTTGAATCCTAGCACCCACATGGCAGCTAACAACTGTCCGTAACTCCAGTTTCAGGGGATCCGACAGCCTCTTCTGACCTCCATGGGCATTGCACGACACCGGTGCAGTTACCTACATGCATACACGCATACACGTAAAATAAAAATAATAAATTTTTAAAAATTTAGTTTAATGTGTGTATGTATGTGTGTGTGTGCTCAAGTGTGCATTACCCATGTTTGCAGATGCCTGTGGAAGCCAGAAGAGGGCATTGAATCCACTGGGGCTGGAGTTGCAGGTGTCTGTGAGCTGCCCAAACCAACATAGGTCCTGGGAACCAAACTCAGATCCTCTAGAAGAGCAATAAGTACTCTTAACCACTGAGCCATCTCTCCAACCCCAGACTCCACTTCTTAAAGGTCCCACCACCTCTCAAGGTCACATTGACCAAATTGAAGGTCAACCTTCTAGCACATGGACATTTTGGGGGACACACTCAAGTCATAACAGAGTTCCAAACTTGCAGCCAGATGTGATGATAAACACTTGTAATTCTAGCACTGGGGAGGCAGAGGCAGGATAACCACAAATTAGAGGCCAACATGGGCTGCATATCGAGACTGTCTCAAAATTAAGGAGGATGGGGGATAGCGAGATAGGGAAGGAAAAGGAGAGGGAGAAGAACAAAGTAAGGGAGAAAAGGGAAAAGGACAAGAAACAATCCACATAATCTACACATGAAACTGTGGAATTAGACCTAATGAGCTCCACAGTGCAGAGTGGAGCGGAACAAAGGGCACGATGCCTGGGAGGGATAGGGTGTGACCATGGAGAACAGGTCCACTTTTAAAGATTATCAGAACTTTATAGAATGACTCCTGTCTCCCACCCAGCGCCAAGCTGCAGTGATCTGTGGGGTTGGAAGGTCTGACTGATATATTAACTCAGGCCCAGATCTTTGACCAGAGTGAAACAACCAAACTTCCCTGAAAGCACAAGGCCAAGCCATGCTGGTCAACTGGTGTGTGGGTTCCTATGTGGCATAGCCTCTGTGATGATGCAGAACAGGTTCCACATACACGAACGATGGAACATTCTGGAAGGTGACATTCCCAGTGAGGTTTTTCTGGCTTCTGAGTGTGGACATGGTGGTGGTCACCAGTTTACTGGAGGGTTCAACCTCACGTCTGAAGCTTGAGATATACTTATCTGTGATCACATCAACCTACCCAGTGTCTGTGGTCAGAACCTCTCTGAAGACCCAGTGTGAAGGGTTTGGGGCTCATTTCCCTGCCACCCCTGATGCTCATGACCAGACTAGGAGGTGAAAGGCTCTGGGTGCATCGAAACAGATGGAGAGCAGCAAGAGCTACAGAAAGGCACCTGAGATGTTCGTGGGCCTGAAGTTTGAGACTGGGCAGTCTTGTCAGTTCCAGAAGCTGGGGGCAGATGTTGGCATGAGTCCCAGAAGCTATAGTTGCCCAACACTGTGGACTTTGAGTCTTTAACTTTGTACTTTTTATGAACAATGTCATCGTGGATTATGAAAACCTGGCAAGGCCAACACGAGGAAGCCCTAGAGGCTGAGAAATGGGAGCTGTCGGTCTCCATTCATGTGACCGACCAGCCCTGGAGTGGCCTGGTGCTTCCCTGGTGGGAGTCATGTAGCTGCTACTTACTTTGGACCTCTGTCCTGAGCAGAAAGACATCCTTCACCTTGCCTGTTCCCCACCAGCCATCTAGTGCC
This sequence comes from Nannospalax galili, assembly GCF_000622305.1. Lineage (NCBI taxonomy): Eukaryota > Metazoa > Chordata > Mammalia > Rodentia > Spalacidae > Nannospalax > Nannospalax galili. The sequence goes on along the minus strand of NW_008332149.1, from coordinate 4,329,249 downwards.
AGGTGCTTCTGCTCTGCTGCCTTCTCTAAGCAGTTTGATTCAACCTTCTTTCTTCGGTACAAGCTGGAACCTGTGCCCTACCACACTTGGGGATATGTGCCATAGTCGATTTTACTTTATGTATTATTATTGGAGGTGTGTGTGCATGCCTCAGTACATGTGTGGAGGTCAGAAGACAACTTTCAGAAGTCAGTTCTTTCCGTCTACTCTGGGTTCCAGGGACTGACTCAGATTGTCAGGATAGTGCAGCAAGTACTTTTACTCACTGAGGCATCTTGCTGGCCCAGTGCTCTCCATGATTTAATGTACACCTTTGAACTTCATAGTATCTTCCACTAGATTTCTGAGACAATGTTCTGATGTTTCTGCAGGCTCAGTGTTGCACCATCTAAAGCACTGGGGCAAAGGCCTGCCTGATGCCTCTTGAACTTTACTTAATACCGTAATGTTCTGAGGCTAAAGAAAGATGAAATTTTATTTTTTAATGCTTTATTATCTTATGTATATGAGTATACTGCCTGCATGTAAGAGCACCAGTGTCATGCAATGCCCATGAAGGTCAGAAAAAGGCTTCAGATCACCTGGAACTGGAGCTACAGACAGTTGTTAGCTGCCATGTGAGGGCTGGGAATTGAACCCGGGTCCTCTGCAAGATCAGCCTGTGCTCTTAACCACTGAGCCATCTCTCCCACCCAGAGAGATGAAATTTTAAAAAATCTTTCACACAAATGTTTACAGCAGCTTTATTTAATATGGCCCCAAACTGGAAGCAACCAAGATGCCCTTGAATAAGTGAATGGATAAACTCTGGCACAATTCCATCCATTTAACAGAATATTATTCACCGATAAAAAGAAACAAGTTATCAAGCCACAAAAGGACAGTGGCAGAATCTTAAACGCATACTGCTAAGTGTAAGCAGCCAGTCTAAAAAGACTGCCCCCTTTGTAATTCCAACTATACAATGTCCTGAAGAAGACAAATTATAGACACTAAAAAGATCAGTAGTTGCCTGGGGTTCAGGGAAAGGAAAAGGCTGAACAGAGGGAGCACATGTCTTGTGATGGTTGATCTTTGTTGCCAACTTGACTGTATCTGGAATCAACTAAGAGATAAACTGCTGGGCATGCTTGTGACGGATATTCTTGATCAGGTTGTTTGAAGTGGAATGACCCATTCTAAATACGGGTGGTACCTTCATGTGACAGCCAGATAACAAGGCATCTGAAGGAAAAGCTGTGCTTTTTGCCTCCTTGTCTTCAAATCTCACCAGTGAGTTCATCTACCTATTTGTGATTGATGCTGCTGTTGCTGTCCTTTGCTGGATAGCAGAACTCAGCTTCTTCTAACTTCCAATAGGGACCGAAGACCAGTGGCTCTTCAGTGGCTCTCCAGGAGTCTTCTAGGCCTTCAGCACCAGACTGGAACTGCTTGAGGCCTCTAGGTTTGTGGTCTAAGCAGTTGCTGGGGTCTCAGCCTCTCCAGTGTGAGACAGCCATTGTTGGATGACCCAAACAGTGTCATGTAAGGTGATCTAGTAACTTCCCTTTTCATATATATTAATTCTATAGGTTCTGCTGGTCTTTTTTGAGACAGGGTCTCTCTGTAGTCACAGCTGACCTGGATTTGCTATGGAGACCAGGCTGGCCTCCAACTCACAGAAATCCACCTGCCTCTGCCTCCCAAGTGCTGGGATTAAAGGCATGAGCCACCACGCTTGGCGATAGGGTCATTTTTAAGGTTATAAACTATTCTGTGTGATCTGTTAATGGTAGATACATGCACTTGTCAAAACCTATAGAATCAAGCTATATAAAATGAGGATCCTGTTGAAAATCACGTAATTAATGTCTCAGTATTGGTTCATCAATTTCAACAAATGTATCGTACTAAGAAAGATGGTAACAATAGGGGAAAGTCTACATGTTTGTAGTGGAAGAGAGGGTATAAGCCAAGCATGGGGTGGTTCCTTCTACCTATTTATGGGTCCTGGCAGATACACCCCAAAACAGAGTAACAACGGACAATAACAAATTTATTAACACACATAAGCTTGGGAGTATACAAAACCTAACGAAGGACTAGGTGATTGCTGTTTTATTAGTTATTATTGTTATTATTTTATGTATATGAGTGTATTGCTTGCATGTAGGTCAGTGCACCCATGTCATGCAATGCCTGCGTAGGTCAGAAGAGGGCATTGAATCCCCTGGAACTGGAGTTACAGATGGTTATTAGCTGCCATGTAGGTGCTGGGAATTGAACCCGGATCCTCTGCAAGAGCAGCCATCCGTGCTCTTAACCATCTCCCCAGCCTGTGATTGATGTCTTTATAGTATGAAGGCCTGGGCTTCTCAAAGGAGGTTATAAGGCCAGCGTGGTCTATAAGTAAGCTCCAGGCCAGCTCAACTACAGGGAAACTCTGTCTCAAAAACAAACAGAAAAGAAATTTCATTTAAAGAATCAGAACAGGAGACACCGCAAGGGAGCAGTGGGCTGTGTGAACAAGAGTGACCCAGAGCCAAAGGTTGAGCACTGTAAAACTGATGAATTGTCTCAAAAAGACAAAAAAATTAATTAAATTTTTTTAATTTATTAATTTTTTTAAATTTAAAATTATTTAAAAATTATTTAAATTATTTAAAGTTTATGAATTGTCTGTTTCTGAAATTTTCCATTGAATATTTTTGCACTCTGCTTCACTGTAACTGAAACTGTAGGGAACAAAATCACAGAGAAACAGGACTAATGTGTGGAAAGGGTCCAGAGCCGTGTGCTCTCTCTGGATGCTAAATCCCTTCTATAAAATGCACAGTATCCACATAAACCTACACACATTCTCAGGAATACTGTGAGTCACCTGTAGATCCCTGATGATCGCTGAAGCAATGCAATCACAATATAGATAGGTGTTCCTGCATCCTTCAGCAGCAAGAGACACAGTCTGCATGTTCAGCACAGAGGCAAGTTTCTAAATGATCCTCAAAAGCAGAACTTACAGTTACAGAGACTTAGCTCTGCACTGGGTCAGGAAAAGACCTGCCATTTCCAAGCTTTATCCCATTATGTGGTACATAGTATAGTAACAATTCAGTAAGATTGTGTTTAAGAAAGATTATGAGGGCCAGCAAGATAGCTGAGCGGGTAAGGGTACTTGTGGCCAAGGCTGACGACCTGAATTCAGTCCCCACTACCCACATGGTGAAAGGAGAGAACCAACTCTACAAAGTTGTCCTCTGATCACTACATATGTCCTGTACCATGTGAGTCCTCTTGCATGCACACACACAGACACACACAGACACACACAGACACACAGACACAGACATACATAGACACACACACACACACACACACACACACACACAAATATTTTTAGAAAGATACCACAGAACTTTAAAAAACCAAAAAAGAGGGGGTTGGAGAGATGGCTCAGCGGTTAAGAGCACTGGCTGTTCTTACAGAGGACCTGGGTTCTGTTCCTAGCACCCACATGGTGGCTAACAACCATTCATGACTCCAATTCCAGGGGAACCAACGCCTTCTTCTAACTTCCACGGGCATTGCATGACACAGGTGCACTTACACACATGCAGGCAATGCACTCATACACATAAAAATAAGAATAAAAAGAAAATATTTTTAAAAACAGATTAAAAACTAGCTTCTTAATAAAAATAAAAATGTTTTTCCTTTAAAAATTATTTGTGTGTGTGTGTGTGTGTGTGTGTGTGTGTGTGTGTCTGAGTGCAGGCGTGCACTTGCCACAGCCTCATGTGGAGGACAGAGGACAACTTTTGGAGTCAGTTCTCACTGTCCACCTCATTGAGGCAGGGTCTCTCTTGTCCTGATGCTGGACTGTGAGCTCAGGCTCGCTGACCTGCCAGCTTCTTAGTGAGTCTCCTGTCTCCACCTCTCCTTTCACAGTAGGAGTGCTGGGATTAAGACATGTACCACCTCATCCAGCCCTTTGCATGGGTTTGGGGGATTGAACTTGGGTCATCAGGCTTGATGGCTAGCACTTTTACCCTCTGCGTCATCTTCCTGCTCTGATTTTCCTTTTTTGGCAGTTTATTGTGTTTGCTAAGAACAGCGCAAACAATCCCAGTCTTCACTCCAGCCTGATTTTAAGGTTCTGTTTCAGCTTCTCTCATTCTCCCTGGTGTTCTGTGATCAGAACTAGGAGTCTGTGAAGTACATCTCTCCTTTGTTAGCATGCTTCCTAATACATTCTGCTAACTAGGGCTTGCTAGAGGGCATCTGGAAGGTAGGAGGAAAGAAGGGGCTGTTCTTTTCTGTTTGCTTACTGATCTTCAAGTCTGTAGCGTTTCCACATTCCCGGGACTGTTTGGGGTTTTTTGTTTCTGTTTTGTTTTGTTTTGTTTTGTTTTGTGAGACAGGGTCTCCCTGTTGCCCCAGTTGGCCTGGAACTCACTATGTAGACCAGGCTGGCATCACAGAGATCCTCCTGCCCCTGAGTGCTGGGATTAAAGGCATATGCCACAGCTGTACAAAAAAAAAAACAAAAAAAAAAACAAAAAAAAAAAACCCAACTCCCAGCACTTTCAGAATGTCTCAGCAATGGCTCCCTAAGACTCTTGTTCCCAGCCCTCGAGGGACCAGCAGCTCCAGAGCCCTTTCCATGATTCAGCTTTTAGTTTTTTCGGATACACTTTTACACCAGTTGTCACTGATGATCATGCCCCCTGGTTTCTATGCCTCTGTCAGTCTATCTGCGTGATGGCAGCTAGACAGGGAACATGGCTGGTGATACAGCAAACAAGCAGAGGCTTCATGAGCACTGTGTACACAATCTGTTCTCTTGGAGTGTCACTGCTTCCTAGAGGGTAAAAACAAGGGGCTGGAGAGATAGTTCAGTGGTTAAGAGCACTGACTGCTTCTGCAGAGGACCTGGGTTCAATTCCCAGCACCCACATGGCTGGCGGTTAACGACTATCCATAACTTCAGTTCCAGGGTATCTAATGCCTTCTTCTGACCTCCAAGGGCACTGAACGACATGGGCGCACTTACACACATGCAGGCATTACACTCATAACATAAAAATAAAAAATAGAGCTGGGCATGGTGGCACACGCCTTTAGTTCCAGCACTTGGGAGGCTGAGGCAGGCAGATTTCTGTGAGTTTGAGGCCAGTCTGGTCTACATAGTGAGTTCCAGGCCAGCTGGGGCTACAGGGAGACCCTGTCTTAAAAAGACCAAAAAAAAAAAAAAAATTAAATTAAATATTAAAAATAAATAAATATTGACAGAGGTCAAGCCAACCAGACGTCCAAGCTGAAGAAACAACATTAACAAGCTCCATCAAGCTAGTCCTGAGAATGGGAAGCTTCTAACAATGTGGGGATGTTTGTTACGCAGCAATTTGGTGACAGTGAGTTGAGATAATCCTAACCCTTGCTTCCCGCCCCCAAAAGGATGGAAGGTGATTCCTATAGTTATTTACTGTGGCCTCCAAAGACCACTGTGACATTTTTTTTAAGTCTTCCAACACATATTTAGCGATTTCCCCCATAGTCTCTCTGCTATATCAACATGTAGTTTCTGTCTCCCACTGTAAAGGTAAGAAAGCTGAGCCTCAGAAAGATGAAGAGGTAGACCAAGGGTTGCTGCTCCCTCGGGCCTCAGCCAACTCCTGAGCTGCTGTACTTCATGTTAACACTTAATCTGTAGCAACCGACAACTGTCCCACCCAATAAGCAAGAATGATGGTGATTCTTTGAAGTTGACGTCATAGTGGGGACATCCAACGTCCTGAAGGTTCCCACTGGTGAACCAGCAGAGGGAGCTCTGTCCCTAAGGAGCTCCCAGCAGGGAATGGGAAGGCTTGGCCAAGCACCGCAGACTCATTGAGGGGACGGAAAGGAAGCGGGGAAGCATTGATTCGGCCCCAAATTAACTATGTTAGTTTAATTTTTAGAACAGGAAACTGGAGCTGCCTTAACGAGAGTGGACTACCTCAAAATGAAGGACTCTGGGGTCCTTTCCTGTGTTCCTCCATGCACACTGACCCCTCTCCAAGGCTATGGAGTGGACCACAGGGGTTACTGAGTAAAGGGATCTTCTTAGTTTCCCACCGCCTGGCAGGAATACTGGACGGCAGGTGTGTTCCATCCCTGGACCACCCGCCTCTTCCCTGGTCCCTTCCTCCCTGGACCTGTGTCTGCACTTGGCTCTAGAGACTTCCTTGTTCTTGTCCTTTGGCAACTTTCTTCCAGATGATGATGAGGGGGTCAAGGGGAGGGACTTTCCCTCCTCCATCATAGCAGCAAAGTCAAAGACTCAGGTCAATTAGCTAGAGCAAAAAAGGCACCTGCCAGTCCGGCCCATTCTAGCCACTTTCTTTCTTTCTTTTTTTTTTTTTTTTTTTTAAGTGTTAAGTCTCAGGAGCTTTATTGTCTGAATAACTGTACACAAAAAACCCAAGCTGAAGTCCCCAAGGGAATGATGGTCCTGTTTCACTGTTATTGACCCCTTGGTCCTTCGTCTTCTAAGCACTTACATGTTCTTTAAATGGTATTAGACATTTTGGTCACAAGTGCAATCACAAGTGTGAATAAATAAGTGTGGTGTCTTTTTTTTTTTTTCCCCCTCCATGTCCCTTTGAATTACAAAAAGTGCTAAATGTCTCTTCATGGCTGTTGCCACAGTTGTCCCACCTCTGTTTTTTTTTTTTTTTTTGTCTTTTTGACACAGGGTCTCCTCATAGCCCCAGCTGCCCTGGAACTCACTTTGTAGACCAGGCTGGCCTCGAACTCACAAAGATCCGCCTGCCTCCCGAGTGCTGGGATTAAAGGCCTGGGCCACCACACCTGGTCCACTTCCCGTTTTAAACAGACTGTAATGTGATCTTCCAAAATCCTTCTTGACCTACAGCTCATCCAGTTAGAGAAACCCTGGGAAAGAAGTCCTACTGGTATTGTCGGTAGTCCACCAAAGGAGAGGATGGTAATTGGCTTGAAGGCAACTGGGAGAGGTCTTCAGCAAACTGAGGGCCATTGGAAAACTGTGCAGAGGCAAATCTTGTCAACAAGATACTAGCTCCTTCAATTAAAGCCAGGAGAGTGCCACCCATCGCAGCTGACCCAACCATGGCCACAGGTCCATTTCTTGCTGCCAGGATGGCTCCTGTCAAGGCTCCACTTGTGATGGAGTTCCAGGGGTCTACTTTTCCTCTCACTTGAACCATACTGCAGTCAATCATAGAAAACAGTCCTCCCCACACTGCAAAGCTACCTCCCAACTGTGGAGCCCTGGTTTTAATGGCTGTCAAGCTTCCTCGTAGTCTGTGATTTACTCCCACTGGAGAATTTCGAAAACCTTTGATGGCTTGAAAGATACCACCTATGGTGCCCATAGTAAAGGCCACACCGTCATCCACAATTTGCCAGGGGCAAGGCTCCCTGGTGTACTCCTCCATCTTGGCTCCAGTGGCACCTCTAGCTACTTTCTTTGCACTGGGGTTTGGTGGTACAAACAACAGTCCCTCGACCTTTCTTTATGTTCCTGACTCCTTTGGACTGACTAATACTTGCTTTGGAACTAAGTCTAGATAAAACTGACAGGCCAAAAGTGGCACGTAGGCATTTTCTGATTCCTCTAGCCAAACGCCATTTTAAAATAGACTCAGACTGAGCATGGTGGCTCCCACCTGTAATCCCAGCACTTGGGGACTGAGACAGAAGGATTGTGAGTTCAAGGCCAGTCAAGGCTGTATACTGAATTCAAAGCTAGCCTGGACTATAGAGTGAGAACTTGTCTCTAAATAAATAAATAGAAAAACAAGTAAAAGCAGATATAATTATAGCTTATAGAATATATGTAACAAGCTGGGTATGGTGGTTCAGGCTTGTATACCAGCACTTGTTAGGTGGAGAAAGGAGCTTCAAGACCAGCTTAGGCTACGTAGAAAGACTTTGTATCCAGGGTTTGAGTGGTTGCTCACTTGGTAGAGTGCTTGCCTCACATACACAAAACTGGATTCGATCCTCAGCACCACATAAAACCAGGTGGCACACTCACCTCTGAAACCCCAGCACTTTGGAAGTGGAAGTAGGAAAATCAGAAGTTCAAGGTCATCCTGTGCTATATATAGAATTCAAAGCCAGCTTTGGCTACATGAGACCCTGTCTCATAGAAAAGTTAAAAAAAAAAGGAATATATGTGTTAAGAATAATAAAATAGCTGAGCATTGTAGTACATGCCTTTAATCCCGGCACTGGGGAGGCAGAGACAGGCAGATCTCTGCGAGTTCCAGGCTAGTCCAGTCTGCATAGTGAGTTCTAGGCCAGCCAAGTCTACATAGTGAGAGATTTTCTCAAAAAACAAACAAAAGAATAATAAAATGGATACTTGGGGACCCTCCATTCAATGTGCTCACCACCCACACCTGCTTCCTATCCATGCTTCCCTGTGTTCTTTGTGTCTCCTTTAGACAATTAACCTTGTCAAGTTGATAGGACTGAGAAATCCCTAGATTAATCTAGAATATTGCTAGTGGTGTCTGTGATGGTGTTTCTAGGAGGGTTCTGACCTAAAGAGCATATTAATCCGTGAATGGCTCCTAACATGGTGGTTTTATTGGGAGGTGGTGAAGGGTAGAGGGTGGAGCTAGCTGGAGGCAGTAGTCACTGGGGGTGTCTCCTGGGGGGTATATTTTGCCTTGGCCCCTTCCTGTGCTGCCCTTGTTCTCTGCTTCCTGACCACCTGGATGAAATTATTCTTCTCCACCCACCAGGATGGACTGAAATCTCTGAAACTGAACCAAAACAAATCTTTCCTGTCTGGTTTCTCCCAGGTATTTGATCACAGTGATCACTTACATGAGGATAACTTGATGTACAGGCAACTTTCAAGAGGCTGACCTGTAGTGCTCTTCTTATTTTTATTTAAGGTACGAGGTGTGGGCTGAGGAGGTGGTTCAGTGGATAAAGTTTGCCATGCAAGCACGAAGGCCTGAGTTTGGAACTCCTGCACCCACATAAAAATCTGGGTATGGAGACATGTGTCTATAACCCCAGTGCTGGGAGGCCAACAGGTAGGGGCTTACTGGTCAGTCAGTTTAGGCAAAAATGGTGAGTTCAAGTTCAGTAAGAGACCTTGTCTCAAAATATAAATTGAAGTCAGGCATGGTGGCATGTGCCTTTAATCCCAGCATTTGGAAGGTAGAGGCAGGTGAATCTCTGTGAGTTCAAGGCCATCTTGGTCTACATAACAAGTTCCAGGCCTTCTGGGCTACAGGGAGACCCTGTTTTAAAAAAAGACCACCACCACTACTACTACTACTACTACTACTACTACTACTAATGATAGGAAGAAGAAGAGGAGGAGGAGAAGGAAGAAGAAGTAGTTGTTGAAGTGGGGCTGGAGAGATGGCTCAGCAGTTAAGAGCACTGGCTGTTCTTTTAGAGGAGCTGGGTTCAGGTGCCAGCACCTACATGGTGGTTAGCAACCATCTGTAACTCCAGTTCCAATCCTAAGTCCTCTCCTGACCTCGAAGAGCAATGCATGCCTGTGGTGCACTCACATACATGCAGGCAAAACATACACATAAAAGTTGTTTTTGAAAAAGGTGAAGTGGGGCTGGAGAGATGGCTCAGTGGTTAAGAGCACTAGCTGCTCTTGCACAGGACCCCAGTTCGATTCTCAGCACCCATACTGTGGCCAGCAACTGTCCATAACTCCAGTTCTGGGGGATTCACCACCCTCTGTGGGCGTTGAATGACACAGGTGCACTCACATACATGCAGGCAATATACTCATACACCTAAAATAATTTTAAAAATAATAAAATATTTTTAAAGGGTGAAGTGATGGAGGAAGCCATCCCAGTGTCAACCTTTGGCTTCCACATGTGCCCACATGGGTGCATGCACCCCCACATTCATGTACACACAAATAAAATACAAATCTTATGAAGGGCTTCTATCATGTGTGACAAACACATGATAGCTCAAATACTCTTCATACACAATCCATGAAAAGGAGTTTCAGAACTATAATTTTTGGTTATTTGGACATCTGGTGATCATTGGTCCCTAAAAATATAATAAAATGCTGATTATTGCAATTATATTTATCCTTTTATATGGGCAATTTTTAGAAGTTCAGGCCTTCAATTTGGATTTGTCTTATTGTGCCCTCATACTTGGGTTCAGATTAGCTATTTTTGGTAGGAATACTGTACAGGGTACACTGTATCCTCAGTATCCCATTAGTAGCTAACTGCTGTCAGACTGCCCTATTACTGGTAATGTTAAGTTTAATCACTTAGTTAAATGGATAGCCACCAGATTCTTCCTTTGGAAAGATATATTTTACCCTTTGTAATTAATAAGTAATCTGTGAGGTAATTAATTATTTGAGCCCAGGTCAATATCCTTTTTATCATGTTGTTTTGCGGATGGGATTAGTATTTATTGATGAATCTTGCTTGCATTGGTTGTTATTATAGTGATTACAATTTTTCCCTCTGACCTTCTGCCTTCCTAAGATTTGATCTGAGGTAACAGCCTTTTGCCTTTTGTTCTCCAGTAATCACTGTAAGGCAACCACAAAATTTATTTTTAAATTTCACTTTATTCTTTAGTTTTTTGTATTTTTAAATATTTTATTATTTTTATTTTATGTGTATGAATGTATTGCCTGCATGTATGTGAGTGCACCTGTGTCGTGCAGTGCCCATGGAAGTAAGAAGAGGGCGTCAGATCCCCTGGAACTGGAGTTACAGATGGTTGTCAGCCTCCACGTGGGTGCTGGGACTCAAACTCGGGTCTGCTGCAAGAACAGTCAGTGCTCTTAACTGCTGAATCACCTTTCCAGACCATTTTTTTTAGATTTTGTTGTTGTGGTTTGTTTTTTTATAGGGTCTCCTTAATCCCAGTCCACCTGGAAGTGAACTAGGGTGGCCTCCATCTCACAGAGACCTACCTGTCTCCACCTCCCGAGGGCTTTTTTTTTTAGTATTTTTAGGCCATTGTCTTATCTTTTTTGGTTTCTGATATTGATAGTGAGGATTTTCCTGTTTGTCATCTCATGTAAGGGATCTAACTTTCATCAAGAAATGAAAGGCTAGGGCTGATGAGATGATCAGTGGGTAAAGGTGCCTACTGCCAAGGCTGACGACCTGAATTGGATCCCTAGAACCCACATGGTGGGAAGGAAAAACTAACAAAAGTTGTTCTCTGACCCCCACATAGGTGCTGTAGCATGTACCCACCCCACTAAATAAATAGTAATGACAAATTTTTTTAAAGAAACAGAAGGCTAGCTGGGTGTGGTGGCGTACACCTTTAATTCCAGCAGAGGCAGGCGGATCTCTGTGAGTTTGAGGCCAGCCTGGTCTACATAACGAGTTCTAGGACAGCTGGGGCTACAGGGAAACCCGGTCCCAAAAAAACCAAAAAAAAAAAAAAAAGAAAAAGAAAAAAAAAAAAAAGAAACGGAAGGCTAAATTTGAAACAAAATGTAACTTTAAGAGATGAAATTTGTAATCATTTAAACAAATGTAATAGACACATTAAGTCTAAAATTGGCAAAGATAATGAGAAAACAAGTGAACTGGAAGATAGATCTGAAGAAATTATCCAGTATGCAACACAGAGGAGAAGGGAGCTATGAAACAGGTCCTGGGTATGTGGGTGGAATAACAAAAGTTCTAACACACATCAAATTGAAGTCCATGCGAGAACAGCAGGCGGTGGAGCTGAAGAGGGTGGCTGGGAACAGTACAGGATTTTGAAAGCCATTTTGTTCGTTCGTTCTTTTCTCTTCCTTTCTTTCTTTCTCTTTCTTTCTTTCTTTCTTTCTTTCTTCCTTTCATTATTTTTTATGTGTATGAGTGTATTGACTCCATGTATGTGAGCACGCCTGTGTCATGCAATGCCTCAGAGGTCAGAAGAGGGCTTTGGATTCCCCTGGAACTGGAGTTACGGATGGTTTGTAGCCGCCATGTGGGTGCTGGGAATTGAACCCAGGTCCTCTTCAAGAGCAGTCAGTGCTCTTAACTGCTGAGCCATCTCTCCAGCCCCACCATAAGTTCTTAGAGGCAGGTGTGGTCATTTGCCCCTGCTGTCCTAACCACATACCACAAACAGGGTATCTTTTTTATCCTTCACAATTCTAGATGGTGGAAATCTGAGGTGAAGTTGTCTGAAGGATTGTTTTCCCCTGTCCTTGGCCTGCAAATGGTTCTCTTCTCCCTGTGTCCTAGCCTGGTCTTCCTTCTGTGTGTGTCTGTCCTAACCATCCCGTTTTACAAGGTCAGCAGTCGTACAGGGTAAGGACTTGCCCTGCTAACCTCATTTCACTTAATTACCTCTTTAAAGAACCTGTCTGCAAATAAAGCCACATTCTGAGACTCTGGGGGTTAGGGTTTCAACATTTGAATTGGTGGGGAAACACAATTCAGACCATATGAATAGGAGTGGTAATATCTACTAGATATGGTAGGGAGAAAGAAATCCACACCTCAACAAGATATGGTGACCGGAGACAAAGAAAAGTCCTTTCAGGCAGCCAGAGAGGAAAGCTGCACCCTTGCGAACAACCCTCTGGTCTTGCTAGTTACAATTCTGATGCTCAGATTAGCAATCATCTGTTTTCATGCCCCAGCTTCACCCCATCTCCTGTTGTGAAAGACAGAGTTGTGCATTCCATCTAGGGTAAGCCAACTGTCCCCTGAACATTCCTGTGTCTTTTCTCCTGTGTCAGATGCTCTGACACAGAGCATCTTCAAAGCCAGCCTCAAAAGCTGTCCAGGTTCATCCTGCAGCCTGTTTGCTTTCTCTGAACACATACAGCTTGGTCCTAGCTTGGGAAGTGTGTGAAGCTGTTAACTAGCAGCAGGGGCGGCTAGTCAAGGCCTTTAGGTAGATACAAACTTTAATATCTCTCCCATGCAAACCTTAAACTTAAAATCCATTTGGGTTCCAGCACCTCTTTTAAAAAATATTTTATTATTTTCTGAATTTACAAAGCATTTCATACAGAACATCTCAAACAATCTTGATCATCTTTATATCCCCATCCCCACTGGCATCACCCCATAGCCACCCCCCTCCCAGCCCATATACTCTGTCATCCCTGCTAAGGCCCACTGTGTTGTCAGTGTCCCCAGCCACTCCCCAGTATGAGTCCATCCACTAAGTCTAGTCAGCCTATCTAGAGTCCCTTGTTTTAGGAAAATCAGCTCTTCTTCATCTAGCAGCAATAAGTTGCCAACATTCCGTCAGATAAGATTAAGTTCTGCTGTTCATTTTCCCAGTTCTATGCTGGGTTATTGTCTGCCTCAGTTTGCATGGGACTTGTATATTCTGACACCATTGCCATAAAATCATATAAGCAGGTTCCCAGGAACTTGTAGGACTCTATTTCCATATGGTCATGCAATTCCTCCCTGGCTCTTACAGTCTTTCCACCCCCTCTTCCAAAATGGTCCCTGAGCCGTGGGTGGGTGAGATTTAATATAGAAGTCCTATCCAGGAACACAGTCTGCAGTCTCTTATTCCTTAAAACTTGGCCAGCTGTGGCCTTTTGTGTGCATCGCATTCTGTTGTATAAGGAAGTTTCACTGGTGAGAGTTGAGGGATGCATTAGTTTTCTCTCTACCCCTCATTTTGCTGTGTTCCATGAACCTTAGGTGTAAAGGTTCAACTGTAGATGTGTCACCTAGGACTGGACATCTCAGACACATATTCTCTGTGTCTTACCAGTTGTGGAATTCTGCAGTAGCTTCCATTTGTTGTAAAAAGAAGCTTCTTTGATGAGTGGTATATGGTATGCTTGTTCCTCAGATAACAGTGCCACTACTGCACCAACAGAGGGAGTTTGCTATTCCAGTGGTTATGGTTATTGGGCTTTAGGGCTGGCTTGGACCATTGATTGATTTTCTCCTTTAGCAACTTGGTATATCATCATCTAGCATTATGAGAGCTAAACTTCAGGTAGAAGGCTTCCAAGTCAGTTCCTGGTCTGATGCTCCAAGTCCTATATCCAAAGTATGCCCTGCCTTCAGCAGTAGGGTCTTATCTACTAGACCTGGGAGATAACCAAGATGTTTGGTAATAGCTTGT
>NW_008332149.1:4290181-4307433 GCF_000622305.1 Nannospalax galili | reverse complement strand
CATTTTCCCAGTTCTATGCTGGGTTATTGTCTGCCTGAGTTTACATGGGACTTGTGTATGCTGACACCATTGCCATAGAATCATAGCAGATGTGGCCAAATTCAATAATTTTTTTTATAGATTGATGATTTGCCTTATTAAATTTGACTTTTATTTCTAGCTACAGAGAATGTGTCCCTGTCTTGGGTAAGCCTCGGAATTGATAGGACCATGTCACACACACGACGGTGGTGGCTGGATTTGGTGTGACCCTGTGTGCAGTTTCTGTTGCTCAGAAATCAGAGCCTCATTCTCTTCAGTGCAAAGCATTAATAAAAAGAGCTGTGCATTTGGTAATAGCGCATCTGCCTTATTCCCTGAGGCCAACGGCCTTGATGGAAGCAGTCACCAAGTACCCTTGGGCTGTTGATTTGTTTTTCTCTGTACTGACAATTTACAAGTTTACCTGAGCCAGTGAATTCACAGGAGGAAGATGAAGTATGACCAGTAATTACAGGAGACAGTAGGGATGACTTCAGACCAACAGAAGCTGGAAGTCAGTGGATGGCTTGCAGCTGCTCTTACCCAGACAGCAGCAGAAGCTGTCTACCAACCTGGAGCAGATTAGGCTTTATGACCGCCAGGAATCACATCCAATCATTAAAATCATAGGTGCCAGGAGAGCTCGCCCAGAACACAGAAACCAAGCCGGTCAAAACACAAGCACAAGTGCTGCACCAGAAAACACAGATGGCCAGGAACGAGAGAGCCCATTAGGAAGGCAAGGGATGACAGCGCCCACAAGGTGCCAGAGGCCCACTTACATGAAGGCTGAGGGTCTGAGCTCATTACTTTGTCTGCCACTCAGTGGGGAAAGGAAGGGTGGATACTAACCACCTAGTGTTGGCTCAGCTTTCTCCGCACAGAGGCAACAGAGCCTGCCCTAGCTGGTCTGGCCAGAAGCCTGTGTGAGCTGTGAGTGTCTGGCCCCTTTCTCTCCAGTCTCAGCCTCCCCTGGACCTGGTTCTTAGTCTTCAGGCACTGTGCCCTGTTTAACACTGTAGCCCCCTCCCCTTAGCATAGCTGTTCTCTCTCATTGATCTTTTTACCTCGTACCCAAATCATTTTATCATCCTGGGCCAGAGAGGAAGCTTCTTTTTAATCTTACTCAAATTTTCAAATATGATTTAGTATTTACTCCTTCCATAGGGATGTAAGTTTTCAGGGGAAGGAGAGCTTGTCCAGTTTGTGAGGTTTCTTTGCAAATTCTTGTAACGTCTGCTTTGATCTGGCCCTGTGGCCCCTGTGAGCACAGCTCAGGCCAAGGAATCTAGTTTTCTGTTGCTTAGGGGATGGATGTTCACCTGGACTTACACCAAAAAATGCCTCTTGGTTTTGTTTTGTTTTTCTTTTTCCCTTTGAGTTTCTCTATTGTATCCAAAGGAAGAGAACAAAAGAGAGAAAGGAAGGGAGGGAGAAAGGAAGGGATGAACCATGTGAGGCTGAAGGTGTGCATCAGTCAGGGGTCACTTGTCTAACAAATGGTGAGGACCTGGGTTCAATCCCCAGTGCCATATGTACACAAAAACCAGTAGTTGTGGGCTGGAGAGATGGCTCAGTAGTCAAGAGCACTGGTTGCTCTTACAGAGGACCTGAGTTTGGTTCCTAACACCCACATGGCAGATCACAACTGTCTGTAACTCCAGTTTGAGGGGAACCAACACCTTCTTCTGGGCTCTGTGGGCATTGCATGTATGCTGTGCACATATATACATGCAGGCAAACATACCTCTTCATAAACCTTAAAACAAAACAAAACAAAACAAAACAATAGGTGTATGTTGGGGAATAGCTACTGCTGCCAAAGGGGTCTGGTTAGAGTATCATTGTGGGAGATGGGGCCAGCCTGGCATGGCCAGAAATAGGAAATGTGGCATAGGCTGATATAGTTCAGTTTTGTCTGGGGTTCCAAAGACTGGGTCTGGGATGCCAACATAGTTGTGTCTTCTGCCTCTGACTCCAGTACCCCCCCAACTCACCAAAGCCTGTGATCTGGCATTTTACAATTTAATTTCCATGTGGGGATATTTGAGCGCCTCAGGGAGGCAGGGTCTCAGAGTGACTCTAAGTTCTGATGCACTCGGCACTGCCCTGTGCTAAGCACATGCTCAACAAAGAGCTGATGAGAAAATGCTTGCAAATCACTGGGGATCTTTTTTTATTTTTATTTTTTAATTGTATGTGTATAAGTGTATTGCCTGCATGTATGTAAGTGCACCCGTGCAGGCAATGCCCATGGAGGCCAGAAGAGGGCTTCAGATTCCCTGGAACTGGAGTTACAGACCATCATTAACTACCATGTGGGGGCTGGGATTTGAATCCAGGTCCTCTGCAAGAGCAGCCAGTGTTCTTAATCACTGAGCCCCCTTGAGATCTTTGTATTCTGGAGCCTATACCGGTTCTGACCTACTGGAGACTTGTAACCAAGCTGTGCTCTGCTCCAATAGCTGCTGCCTCCACTAGCATCCTGTCTTTTGAGAAAAACCACTGCCAACTTTTTCATTGATCGCACTTCTTCCAAAGCCTCCTCCATCCATCAGGCTAACAGTCTTTTTGAAAAGCTCAGACTCAGATAATTCCATTGTTTGCCCTCATTCTCCTGTGGCATTGCACAGCATGAGAGCAGAGTCTGAACCCCTTCCTGTGTTCTGTTCGATGCTACTGGCTCTGATTCTCCTGTTCCTCACTGTGATCCACATGGGCATTTCTTCAGTTTATCAGTTATATTAAACTTCCTACCCCAGGGCCTTGGTTTTGCTCTTCTTTTTGCCTAAAATCTTTCACAGCAATTCCCACAGCTGGGCCTTTCTCACCTGTCAAGTCATAGCTTACTACTTCCTATTGAAATCAGATGCTATTGTTTAGAAACAGTTTGAATGTGTCCCCTAAAGCTTGGTCCTCGGTGTGGTGATGCTGAGGAGGTGAAACCTATGAGGTGGGGCCCCATTTAAGGTAATTAGGTCATGAAGTTTCTACCTTCTGAAGGGATTAACAGGTCTCATGGGACTGGATTAGTTCCTGCAGGAATGGGTTAGTATAAAAGAATAGGTCTGGGACTTTTCTGGGTTTCTTGCTTTCAGTCTTAACATGTGATCTTCCCTCTTGTACACATTCTCACAGTGATGCCATCCACCATCAAAGTCCTCACCTGAGCCAAGAAGATGTGAGTGCATTGCTCTTGACACTATAGAACTGTGAGCAAAACACAGCTTTTTTCTCTATAAGATACCTAGCTTCTATAAGTTGTGTTAACGATAGAAATGCAGTGGATTCCCCTAGTTACTCTGTTTCACCATTCCGGTGGTTGTTTTCATGGTGTTAATTAAAGGTCTATTTTATTTATTTACTTGTGTCAGTACCCCTCCCTAACTAGAATCTAAACTGCATGAAAGTAGAGACGCAGTCTCATCACGTTGCGTGTTTGATTTCTAGCTCCCAGAACAGTCCCTGGAGCATGCAGTAGGCTTTGTCATTATTGGCAGAAGGCATGCCAGGTACTGTGTGACTTAAACCCTGGACCCTATAACACAACTCTATTCTGACATTCCAAGGGAAC
The DNA here is from genome assembly GCF_000622305.1 of Nannospalax galili. Classification (NCBI taxonomy): domain Eukaryota; kingdom Metazoa; phylum Chordata; class Mammalia; order Rodentia; family Spalacidae; genus Nannospalax; species Nannospalax galili. Next base: position 4,303,838 of record NW_008332149.1, on the reverse strand, counting down.
CGAAGCTCAGCAGTATCATGAGAGCTGCATGCTTCACCCCGGCTCAGCTCGGTACCCAACCACTCAGGCAACAATAAGAATATAAACTGGCCCCAGGAGTCAGAGGAGTTGAAATGCAGTTAGCAACAGCTCACCTCCATAAATTGGACTCCCCATTGCTCCTGGTATTAACTTTGGTTCCAGGCATCTCCACTTCAATTAAGACTTGGCACATTTCAAAATACCTCTGAACAGCGGGACACTGATTGAATTTGAGGTGCTGGGAAGCCAAATGGAAAATATAATAGTAAACCCACTAGTCCTCTTATATTGTAGTTAAAAGCTTGAACAAGCAACTATCATACCTCCTTTAATGCTCCATTTTGTTCCAAATTAATCTGAAATAAATATAGTAACTTACACTGTTTTTAACTTGCCCCACTAGGAGTGTCCATCCTGGCTCTGGATCTGATGTTTCAGTTTGTCTCCCTGTTTACAGGATTTGTAGGTGTTGGAAAAAGTGTTTGAGTTATTCAAACGACTGCATACTTTTTTTTCAAATGTACAGTCTCTGAAAACAAAAGTCATTATATATTTTAAATATTCCTCTTTGGTCACACAAATTATGGTACACTCATTCAATGAAATACAACTCAGTCATTCAAAAGGAATGTGGGGAATCAATACTTGCTCATATAGAAACATACTCAAGATTATTGCTAAGTAAAAATAGTAAGTTGAAGAGCATTAAAAATAATGTCTGTAGCCAGGCATGGTGGCACACGCCTTTAATCCCAGCACTTGGGAGGCTGAAGCAGGAGGATCTCTGTGAGTTTGAGGCCAGCCTGGTCTACATAGTGAGTTCTTGGACAGCTGGGGCTACAGGGAGACCCTGTCTCAAAAAGACACACACAAAAAATGTCTGTGTGCATGTGTACAGATGTATTTTCTTTTTATCTCCTCCTCTTCCTCTTCTTCCTCCTCTTTTCATGTGTGTATATGTGTCAGGGTTTCATGTAGTCCAGGCTGGCCTGGAACTCACTAAGCAGTCAAAGATGACCTTGAACTTCTAACCTTTGTGCCTCTACCTACTGATTGCTGGGACTATAGGCATGTACCATCATGCTCAGGTTTGCATGTATTTTCTTGTGAGCACCCTAAGTCATCCCTGTAAATAGTAATAGAAAATGTCCATTATGGTAATTGCCACAGTTTGTCAGGTGCTTGCTTTTTCTCTGTCAGGCATTGCAACAAGGGTTTCACCTATGTTCCCTTTAATCTCCACAGTAAAAGAGGAAGGTCTGACTATGATCTCACATGTACAGATCAAGAAATGGGCCAGAAGAAGCAAAGTAAGTCAACTCCAGGGTCCTGTGCTCTTTAAGATGTTTATTAAAACCCCATTTATTTTTATATTTTATTTATGCGTGTGAGTGTGGGTGCGTGTGTGTCCCATGGCATGCATGTGGGAATCAGAGGACAGCCTCAGATGTTAGTCTTTGCCTTCCATCTTGTTTGAGACAGGGCCTTTCTCGTTCACCGTTGTGTATGCTGGACTAGTTGGCCCATGAGCTTCCCAAGAGTTTCCTGTCTCTATCTCCCATCTCCTTGTAGTGCTGTGCACTACTGCATCTGGCTTTTATGTGGATTCTGGGGATCCAAAGCAAGTACTTTATCCATTGAACCATGTCCCTAGTCTTTCTTTCTTAAACCTTATAAACAAACTAAGGCTTTCCCTCTTCTGGGAGTTCAAATCAGAGAGGAACATAGAAATGTTTAACTTCTCTTATGGCAGGGAGGGTACACCCAGGTTGTTTGCCCTTTTCCCCACAGCCTTGAGTGAAGGTAGTCAGGAAGCTTCTAGAATCCTCTGCAGAGCTCAGCAGGAGCAGAGCAGGGAGAAAGCAAGGCCAGTAGGAGCCCTCAGGAATAGCTGGCTTTGGTTTCCTAATTGTGGGCTTATGGGTGTGCTTACTCCATTGCCCACCATGGTGACATCATAGGAAACCTCCAAGGTCCCTCCCAAGTGACTGGAAAAATTCAAGAATAGGCACTGGTTGCAGCAATTTGGCATCTCCAACTGCCATGAATTCAACTGTCCTCATTTTAATAATCTGTTATTTTATAAATTTAAGTAATTTAAGTCAATCAGCTACTTTTCTGTTATTGTAATAAGCCACCGTGACCAAGGCATGGTATAGAAGAAAGAATTTACGAGGCTTACTATTCCAGAGGGATAAGAGTCCATCATGATGGGAGGCATGGCAGCAGAGGCAGCCAGAGCAGAAAGCTGAGAACTCACATCTTCAAGTTGTCACAGGAAGAGAGAGACAAACTGGAAATGGAGCAAGGCTAAGACCCATCCCCAGTGACATGCTTCCTCCAGCAAGACCACATCTCCTAACCCTCCCAAAACAGTGCCACCAACTGGGGGAAAAGTGTTCAAATACTTGGAGCCTAGGGAGGACATTCCCATTCAAATCACTACAGTACATCCCATAGACATCTGCTAGGTTGGCATCTGCTGATTTTTAAGTCTGATTCTCTACTGGTACCCACCCTGGGACCAGCACCTAGATGCTGCAGGTCTTTAGTTGTTGAGCCCTTTCTTATTGAGCATCCTTTTATAGTTGTTGCTTTACAGTACTGGAAACAGAACCTAGGTTCTTGTGTATGCTGGAGAAACAGTCCACCACTGAACTATATCCCCAGCTTATTAAGCATCTTTCATCCACATAGTGCAACATAGGAAAAAGGAACCAACCCTAATTCATGAATCATTGTGGAAAAGCACCTCCATTCATTCCATTCCTAGGTCATTCCTACACTGGCATAACTTTTGACTAAGTAGTATCTAGTCTCAGATCCCCCCATGGCCACCCTGCTCATTCCAGTGGGCTACAGCTGAGTCCTTGCCAGGACTGGTTATTGTGCCCTGAGGTCTTCCCCTGGAATCTGGTTCTTTGGCCTCTGTGGGTTGGCTGTTCTGTAATCCCAAACTGAAGTCTTCTTGCATTCTATGGAGAAAGCCTGGGAACACAAAGGTGCATCTTCTGCAGATTTTAAGAGGGCTCATAGGATTCCATCCTTCAGGCCCTGGAAATCTGTTGTCTTGAAAACAAGACTCTAGATGCCTTAGTTACTTTTATGTAGCTCTGACCAAAATACCTGAGAGAACAACTTAAAAATAGGAAAGATTTATTTTGGCTCAGAGTTTTGGGAGGTTCAGTCTATCATGGTGGAGAAGGCAAGGCAAAGCAGAGCAGCTTATATCCCGGCAGCCAGGAAGCAGAGAGAGAAGGAAGACTCAGGGAATACGGGCATGGACTGCCACCAACACCCAGTTTATGTAGTGCTGAGGATATACCCAGGGGCTGCATACACGCTAGGCAAATGCTTTACCAGCCAAGCTACTTCCCCAGGCCCTGGTTTTGCTTTGTTTGCACTTGTTTTAGAGTTGTACACACACACACACACACACACACACACACACACACACTTGTGTATCATTGGGTCTTTGCCTGTTCCTTCTTCTACCTTTTTTATTTTTTCGATAATATCTTTTTTAAAAAAGTTTTTACAAAAACTTTATTGATAATTTTATACATATATATAAGGTGTTTTGATCAAATCCATGCCCACTCCCTCCCCTCCAACATGCCCCCCTCTGAAGAGTTAACTCTAAAATCTTTTAAGGATTCGATCCTTCTTCTACCTTAAATGCCTTTTGCCATCTTTCTTTAAAAGTTGTCTGTTGTTTGGGGCTGGAGAGATGGCTCAGTGGTTAAGAGCACTGACTGCTCTTGCAGAGGACCCGGGTTCGATTCCCAGCACCCACATGGCGGCTACAAACTGTCCTTAACTCCAGTTCCAGGGGAATCTGAAGCCCTCTTATGACCTCTGTGGCACTGCACAGACACGGTGCACTCACATACACGCAGGCAGTACACTCATACACATAAAATAAAAATAATAAATAAAATATTTTAAAAAAAAGTTGTCTGTTGTTTAATCATAGAGATTTAGCTTGCAATGAGTTTTTCAGTCTCAAGTTGAACTCAACTTCAAGCTGAGCTCAATCTCAAACTGAGGGAATGCTTCCAGAGCACAGGGGTTTAGTGCTGTTTGTTTCATGGAAATGACCTGGTTATTTGATCCTATCTTTTTGAAGGAGCCCATGTCTGACTCCTCTGTGGCTGTTCGGTCCTTGGATATCTGACCTGCTCCAAGTGCTCGATATGGTTATAGAGCTCTGACCAGTGATGATTGTGTGCTTAGCCTCCAGGTGGTTTCTTCCTTATGACACAGCCAAATTTCTGTTGTGTGGAGTCCTCAGGCAAGTGCCAGAGCTTTTTTTAAGTCTGTGCCTTACCCAAGGTTCATCTGCACAAAGTTGTCATTGAAACAACCTCCAGAATAGGAAAATGACTTCTATAATTCAATATATAAGCTCCCAGCCTAGATTCAAGCTGATTGTAAGAAATGGTTGGAGTGCTAATGCTCCTGGGCTAAATCCAGATGGGTGTTTGCTAGACTGAGAAACATTAATCCTGTCTTGGGCCCCAGAAATGCCCAGCATTTACTTCAGAAGAAAATAGAAAAATGAAATAGTTCAGCCAGCTAGGTTTGATTATGATGTGTGTGTGTGTGTGTGTGTGTGTGTGTGTGTGTGCGTGTGTATCTATGTCTCTGTGTGTCTGTGTCTGTGTGTGCACATGTTGAGGTCAGAGGTCAACACTGGATCTCTTCCTCATCTATTTGCCACCTTGTATTTCGTCCTCTCACTAAACCTGGAGTTCATCTACTGAGTAGACTGGCTGATCACTGAGCTCCAAGAATCTCCATCTCCATCTCCTGGCATTAAGGTTACAGACTAGGGATCTGAACTCAGGTCCTTATGCTTGTCCAGTAAGCACTTTACTGGTGGAGACATTTGCCCAGCCCTGAATTACATGTCTCTTAAAGAATATCTTTTCCAAAACAAAGGATGCAGTCTAATGATTCTAAACAGGGGCTGTCGGGAGATCATTGCCATGTTAGAAGTAAAATCTGAGGTCTAAGGACCCCACTGATACCACACAATAATACATGTGTACAAAGCAAAAGTAACTTGTTAAGACTACTTTTACTTTTGCAAAAGGGTGTGTTATATCATTCAGATAGAGCAATCATATCCAACCAGGAAGTTTCCTATGTTTTTATCCCTTAAGGCAAGAGTACTGTGTCTTTTCCCCATTGGCTAGAGTCTGACCTCATAGTCTTTTAAGAGTGACCAGTTTTAAAAGAATTGGCACACAGGGGATGAAGGAGAAGTGGACAAATAGGTTGGACAAAAGGGAAAGGGCACAGCTGCCCCGGGCCATCAGGTTCCAGGAATGCAGCAGGGCTTTTGCATAAACAGAAGTTTTACAGGGTATGTGGGGGGATTAAAAGATTTGTATTTCTTGTCCTAAATGAAAGTTTTACAGTGTTTGACAGAGAAGACTGATATTTAATGTTTCATTCAGAAGAAGTTTGAGTGGCTTTTTATTTTATTTATTATTTATTTATTTATTTGTTTATTTATTTATTTATTTAGAGACAGGGTCTCACTATGTAGCCCTGACTGGTCTGGAATTCCTTAGGTAGACCAGACTGACCTTTGCCTCCCAAGTGCTGGCATTAAAGGCATTCGTCTGGCCGTTGAGTTGTTATCACAAAATAGTGGCACACACCTAGTAAATATTTCATGGTGGCACACACCTGTAATCTTAGCACTTGATAGATGGAGGCAAAAAGGATTGGGAGTTCAAGGCCAGCCTCAGCTCCGTAGGGAGTAGGAGGCCCAGCCTGAACTACATGAGACCCCGTCTGACAAAAACCAAAACCAACCAACCAAACAAACAAACATGCAAACATAAAATACCATCACAAGACTGACCAAAGTAGTGTGGGACCTGAATGAGACAGAGATGCCTGGCATTGGGGGTGATGGGGTGGAGGAAGAATCTGAATCTGTTCTCTGAAGGCCAGGTAGAAGCACATGCTAAAGTCACATGTCAACAAGAAGAAAGTGCATGTACTTACTGAGCCAACCTGCTTGCCAAGCATTATGCTAAAACTACATTCCTTCCATCATCTGATTCCATCACTTTTTTAAAAAGACAAGGTCTTATGTATCCCAGATTGGCCTGTAACTACAGTGTAGCTGCCTCCTGCCTTCATCTCCAAAGTACCAGGACTACAGGCACATGCCACCTGGTTTATGCAGTGCTGGGCATCCAACCCAGGGCTTCATACATGCCAGGCAAGCCCTCTACCTGCTGAGTGATATCCCTAGCCCCTCCAGTAACTCTTAGACATCACTAGACCCTATATCATTTGCAACTGAAAAAAAAAAAAAGATTCAAAGAGTGACTTGTCCAAAGTGGTAGGGCTCCTACATGCTTGGCAAATGCTTTTTCTGTGTGTGTGTATGTGTGTGGGGGGGTCTTTTTGAGACAGGGTATCCTTGTAGCCCCAGTTGGCCTGGAACTTGCTATATAGACCAGCCTGGTCTTCATCTCACAAAGATTCTGCCTCCTGAGTGCTGGGACTAAATGTGTGCACCACTACGCCCAACTTGGCAAACACTTTTTTTTTTTTTTTTTTAGTTTTTTTGAGGCCGGGTCTCCCTATAGTCCCAGCTGGCCTGGACCTCACTATGTAGACCAGGCTGGCCTTGAACTCACAGAGATCTGCCTGCCTCTGCCACCCGCCTCTGACTCTGGAGTGCTGGGATTAAAGGCAAGGGCCACCATGCCCAGCGGCAAACACTTCTACAATCCTGAAGCTTTCTAAAATCCTGGATGATGGCTGAGCAATCAGCCTGGTAGGTGGGGTGACCATTCTGACCCTGTGTATGGAGAACAGGTGCACCCCAGGCAGCCAGGCAGCGTCCCTTCTGTCCCTAGTAAGTATTTCTCCTATGCAGCACTCAGCCCAAAACAAAGACATGAGATTCAGACTGCAGGAGTGACCAACTACCTGCTTGCCCTGTCCAAGTTCTCTGAGATTCTGTGTCGTTATAAATGCAGAGATCCATGGAAGAAGGCATAAGGCATTTTGATGCCACGTGACCATCACATGGCAGTATTTCTGGGCTTCCCGTAGCACCTTCCCACAGATGCTACAGACAGCAAGGGAGGGAAGAGGAAGAGTGTCTCCGGCATTCAAGAGTGCCATCTTAAGCTAGAACACTAAACACCCCTCTGGCCCCTAAGCTCAGCCTTCTGAGTCATCCCCACAGGCCCTGCCTTGCAGTAGGCTCTGGTTGTAGGCTCTGTAATTAGTTAATGAACTGTCTGAATGGCATTTCTGTACTCATTCAACCCCCATCCTTGGGATGTAATTGTATTGTAGGTTATTTTAAAGCATTATTGTATCCAAATAGAGTTTGCATCAGCAGAGAACATGATTACTAATCCTGCTATCCCTGGTGGCTCTAAGTTGTGCTATAAATTGCCTTATGAGTTGTGCAGGAGCGACTGTACCAACAGCCAGTCTATCTCCCCAGTCCCAGGGGCTTCTCTGCCAGAAACCATCAACGCTCTAAGAGAGAAAGCAGCAAAAGCAGCTTGAAGTCAGGATCCTGTTGTCCTCGGTTTAGAACAGAGTGTTTTCAAGAGATTTTGATCATCGTCTTTGGATGCGAACAAGCTCTAATCTTTACAAGAAGGTGCTGTGACATGGGACTTGGTCTGCCTTCTTTTACCACCTTTTTTGGAGATATTTGAGTGATACAGTTAGAAGTATGATCACAGGGGCTTGTGGTGGAGCTCAGTGGAAGAACACTTTACTAGGCACAAAGCTCTGGGTTCTATCCTGAACATTTGTACCAGAATGAATTAATAAGTAAATACCCAGCCATGGCTTAAGGAATATCTCCAGGCCTGCATTTCTTTCTTCACTCCTTTGTAAAATGAAGATCATCATCTGAGATTCTTCTCCTGTTGCTCTGACAAAAGTAGCTTAAGAGAGAAAGAAAGGGTCTGTTTAGCTCTCAGTTCCAGGGTAGTCTTTCACCACAGGCAGTCAATACAGCAGAAACTTGGCCACATTACAACAGTAGTCAGAAGAGAGCAATGAACTCAGGAATGCTGGTGCTCAGCTCACATCTCCATTCAAAATAGTTTATTTGCTTGATTATTTGTATATGTGTGCGCCTGTGTGAGTTTTATGTATAGTATGAAGAGGGCATCAGATGTCCTGCAACTGGAGTTACAGGTGGTTCTGCACTGCCCAACGTTGGTACTACACACTAAACTTGGGTCCTCTGGAAGGGTAGTAGGCACTATTAAGAACTGAGCCATGTCTTCAGCACCTTTTTCTCCATTTTATACAGTCCAGGATCCCCTGCCTAGGGAATGGTCCTGCTCACAACTAAGATGGGTCTTCCCACTCCCCATCTTCAGGAATCAAGATAATCTCCCACAGGCTTGCCCAAAGACCCATCTCCCAGGTGATTCTAGATCCTGTCAGGTTGACAGTTAACTAACCATCACAATCGTAATCACTGTGATGACTTGACATATTTAGTTTCGTCATGTGTCCAGTCCCATTCCAAGTGTGGTCCATGAACATCTCAGGGCAGCTACTTGATGACTCTGGAAGTGCTATCATTTGGTATTGTAACTAAGTGCTCTTTTTATCTACACATTTCATGTCAGGAAGCCAAGTCACAAAGACCCTTGGTAACTTTTCCATGTTCACTCAGCAAGTAATGGAGCCAGGATCCAAATCCAGGAGACTGATTTTAGGGCCAAACCACTCATCATTCCAATTTTCTCATAAGATTGTTATGAGAACACAGGGAGATCCACTAATAAATATTTACCTCATGCCAAGTGTAGCAAACCATGCCAAGCACAAGTCTGGGTGGATGTCATATTCTAGTAGGGAAGACTGTCCCCTTAAAGCTTTTAGTTCAATCCTCAAGACAAGGTAACTGCCTAGTCCCTGATGTAGCACTTTAGAAATTTCTGTATGGGGTGGGAGAGATGGATTAGTGGTTAAGAGCACTTACTGCTCTTCTAGGGGACTCAGATTCAGTTCCCAGCACTGACATGGCAGCTAACAATTGTCTAACTCCAGCTCCAGGAGCTCTGCCGCCACCTCTGGCCTCCAAGGGCATTGAACACACAAAGTGCACTTACATACATGCAGGCAGTGCATGCTTATAAAAAATTCATAACGAAGTTTCTACATAGCATTTGAGTTATTTATATGAAAGTTCGAATGTTCCCATTAGATTACAAATTCTCTGGAAGCAAGATTAATTTCTGCTTTGATTTTATGTCTTTTAACTCCTTATGCATAGTAGAGATTCAGTAAATATTGAATAAATAAAGTTATTGATCCTATATATGTGAAAGACTGGCAAAACATGTTTTAACCGCATACCCTACATCAAGGTGGCTCATACATGCTTGTCGATACATATGTGCTGGTATTGGTCACAGGCCTCAGCTTCCCTATTAGGGTCTCTACATAAGACTGCATGGATGTCCTCACAACTTAGTGACTGGCTTCCTCCTGAGGTAGGGAATCAGAGACAGAGGCAGAGCCTACAGTGTCTTCCCTCATCTGCCTTAGAAGTTGCATCCATCACTTCTTCAACATCCCATTAGTAACACAAGTCAGCTTTTTGTAATTGTTGATCTTTGTTTTGAGACAGACTCATGTAGCCCAGGCTGGCCTCAAGTTCACTATATATCCCAGGCTGGCCTTGAACTCCTAATCCTTCTGTCTCCACCTCCCAAGTGCTGAGATTATAGGCCGTATGCCACCACCTTGCACAAGTCAGCCTTATTCAATGTGAAATGTAGGTACAAGGGGGCGAGGATCATGGGGCCCTCTTGGAGACTGGCTTCTGCCAAGGGAAGCTCAGTCTCAGAAATCATGACCAATGCCCTGAGCCCAGCTGAGCTTTCCTGAGACAAGATCCCAGGCATACTGAGAAGCAAAGCAGCCCTGTGCCCTCTGCACAGTCTGGAGCAGGCATCTCTAAGTCCTCACTCCTCTCCCCTTCATGTTAGTCAACCACGCCCCTTCCCTCTGCCTGGCAGTTCTCACAAGTCTTCTCATATTCCTAAGCAGAGCCTGATGGCTCAGTTCATCTTTTCTCAGGTCTGGTGCTAATCCAGGTTGGTTTCCAAGGACCCATTCCTACTCTGGGCAGGAAGAAGAATTCATGGATTCAAAATCTAGGGACTTTAGTCCTGGATTCTGGTCATAAAAGGCTTGCCAAGATGAGATGGCAGGTGGGACAGAGGTCAAGATATGTAGACTGCCCAATGTTGCCAATGCTCTGAGGCACTGTGCCAGGTGTTAGAGCCACAGGAAAAAAAAATGAAGGCAAAAAACCAGATTCTCAGCCTCTCTGTAAAGAAAGGAAGATAGTCACCCAAATAACTGGGGCACAATGAAGCGGTACTGTAAGTACCCCATGGCATTATGGGGGAGTAAGTGAGTCCTCTCTCAGGGTCATTGTGAAAGGTGCCCCAAGAAGACTTGAAGGATGAAATAAAATTTTCCAGATGAAACAGATGAAAGGAGAACTACATTTCTGGCAGGAAGGAACCTGCAGAAGGTATATTAAGGGCAAGTGAGATGCTATAGGCTGGACTAGAAGACGGGGCTGGGAGGAGAGCTGGCAAGGAGAGCTGGGGTGACATGGGGTTAAGTTTGATGGGTTTAGCACTGGGCTCTGTCCAAGCAGTGGGGAGCCCTTGGGGAACCTACAACAGGAATGAGGGTTGGGTGTGGCTCCATGGTTCACCTGCCAGCAACCCAGGAAAGAAGAAATGGCCCAAGGTTTTCTTGGATCCAAGATGCACATGGGCATCCTTGCCTGCTGTGTCTAGTTTACAGGTGGCTGGGTATGGTTTTTTGGAAAGCTGCATTCTCTGTTCCAGAAGGTCATCCTTGCTTATGACAACTGATGACCACTCCTCCACTGGTTTCTGTTAACAGCAATCTTTCCAAACATAACTCTGCAGACATGCATATTAAGCAAAGCTTTATTAAGCACCAAGAAGGCCACATGTGCATAATAAAAACACTTTACTGCAAGCCTGAGAAAAGTCTCCCCACAGACTTATCATTTAAATAACTCTTCAAGCTCCTATAACTTCCTAACCACTTCAGAAAATAGTGCCTGGACCGGGGGCCCATTTTTTGCAGTTCAGAACATCCATAAAGTAGGTTCCAACAGACTGGGGTCACACACAAAGCTGTGAAGTCTGAGTGTGACTGCCTGTGGGCTGTCTTGTTTAGGTGTCCTAAGGCCGATTTTTATGTCTTCTGACCATGTTTATATGTGATTAAAGCATGTGCCTTAGAGACATGGGTTGCTTTGGTGAGGGTGATCTTGACATAGCGGGAAGCCCCTGAAAGCTTCATGGCCTGCGGTTTGGTTCAAAATCCAGCACTCTGTGGCCGGCCAGCCTGAAATGATAACTTTCTTCTCTGTGACTATAGGCAAGTTCCTTTAGTTTCCTTATCTGTGAAATGGTAGTGATAATAGCTCTTTCCTTTGGGACTTCTTATCAAGAGTCAGTAAATCCTATGAGGATTAAGCTCTTAGAGAAACCTTATGTAGGCTGGGGATACAGCTGAGTGGTGGAGACCTTGGGTTTGATGGGGGCAGGGAGAGGAGGAGGAAGAGAGGAAGGAAGAAAAGAAGGAAGAGGAGGAGGAGGAGGAGGCTTTATGTTGCATATAGAAAGTTCCTAATGCGGCTGGAGAGATGGCTCAGCAGTTAAGAGTGCTCGCTGCTCTTGCACAGGACCAGAGTTCTGTCCCAGCACCTACAGGTGGCTCACAATTGCCCACAACTCCAATTCTGGGGTATCTGATGTCCTCTTCTGGCCTCTTCAGGAACTTGAGTATGTATATGTATACATACACACACACACACACACACCTTAAAAAAAAAAAACTCCACAGAAGTGCTTGCTATTATTATACTTTGGTGTAAATTAATTGACCTGCAGCTTTCCTCACATTAAGCCATATTTACAACAAATTTGCACTTGGCACTTGCTATCACAGTGATAACAACTGCAGCCAATTATCTAGTTGGACTCATGGAAGAAACCATCCCACCCATCACCAAATTCTGCTGTTTTTACTTTGAAATAGGCTTTGGCTTTATCTAGTTGTGTCTAATACAGGTGTACATTAAGCCCTCAAGTTTGTATCCTGGTTCTCCACTCATGAACTACATGACCTTGAATAAGTTTATCTTTCTGAGACTGTGTTTGTAGGTCAACAGTAATAATGATGCCTATTTCCTAAATGCTTGTGAGGATAGAATAGGATTGTGCTGCTGATAACAATTGACCTAGGGTCCTTTGGCTTTATTCAGAAAGAAACTTAATGGTCAAGGACCTGAATGTAAATGAGAAAGAACCAAGTCACTGGCCTCTTCTCCCACATTGAGTTAGAAGTTGGGTCCAGCACAAGCCCATCCTTGGCCTTGTTCTTCGGGCCTGCCTGCCATCTGAACAAACCAGTGAGTGCCACTTCCTAGAAAATGCTTTTCTTGCTCTTAGCAACCTGATGGTCTGTGCCTGGAACTGTGTATGAACCCCTCCACCTAGGGGATGGGAGGGAAGGCAGGCCTGTTTTAGAGACTATAGCTGCTGCAGGGGTTACCGACCAGGCGCAGGTACCAACTGCTTCAATATGAGCAGGGTGTGGCATCCTGTGGCCAAAAAAAATGGGACAGACAGTTGGACAGGGAATGTGTAGGCCTTGAATAAAATTAATCAGAGAAACTTTAGGAAACCCTAATGGATTTTCCTTGGATGCAAGAGAGATAAAATCCAGCCTTGGACCCTTTAAAGCCAATCCTAAAGAACACAGAGAAAATGAGTTGGGAATGGAGCTCAGCCATAGAGTATTGGGCCCTAATATGCCCAAGACCCTGAATTTCATCCCCAAAGACCAGAACAAAACTTGTTTGATGAAGCTGGACATGATGGTACATGCCTGTAATCCCAGCACTCAAGAGGTTGGGTCTAGAGGATCATGAGTTTGAGGACTCCTGGGCCATATAGTGAATTCTAGACCAGTGTTGAGCTACAGCAATGAGACCTTATCTCAAAAAAATGAAAACTTGGAGAAGGGTCTCGTTCTGTAGTCCTGGTTGGCCTAGAACTTGCTATATAGACCATGCTGGCCTTGAGCTTAAGATCCACCTGCCTTGGCAAGATGGCTCAGTGGATAAAGGTACCTGCTGCTAAGACTGATAACATGAGTTTGATCCCAGTGACCTACATGGCAGGAAGAGAGAACTGATTCCTGCAGGTTGACTTCTGATCTCTGCATGCACGTCATGCCACACATGCACCCCCCCCAACACACACAAAATAAATAAAATGAGCTGGGCACGGTGGCATGTGCTTTTAATTCCAGCACTCAGGAGGCAGAGGTAAGCAGATCTCTCTGAGATCCAGGCCAACTTGGGGCTACAGGGAGACACTGTCTCAAAAATAAAAGTGTTCTGAAAGCTTGGCTCAGAAGTTATTCAAGTTCCTCAAATCAGAGCATCTCCATCTTTACCAAAGAGCACCCCTACACACACACACACACACACACACACACACACACACACACACACACCAGCGTCTCTCCGTGTGTGGTGACAGACAGA
>NW_008332149.1:4270517-4290053 GCF_000622305.1 Nannospalax galili | reverse complement strand
TTCTGAGGAATCTGACAGCCTTGTCTGTCCTCCATGGGTATTTTATTATTTTTATTTTATGTGTGTGCGTGTATTGCCTGCATGTGGGTAAGTGCACCCGTGTCATGCAATGCCTGTGGAGGTCAGAAGACGCTGTCGGATCCCTTGGGACTGGAGTTACAGACAGTTGTTAGCTGCCATGTGGGTGCTAGGATTCGAACCCGGGTCTTCTGCAAGAACAACCAGTGTTCTTAACCACTGAGCCGTCTCACCAGCCCTATTTTATTTTTGAGACAGGGTCTCCCTGTAGCTCCAGCCTGCCTGGAACTCGCTATGTAGACCAGGCTGGCCTTGAACTCTCAGAGATCCTCCTGCCAGAGTACTGAGATTAAAGGCATGTGCCACTATGCCCAGCCTGATAGTTTAAAATTTTAAAAACGTTTTCAAATAATGATGGATTTTTGTTGTTTTTATTGTGTTTTTTGTTTTATGAGATAGGGTCTCCCTGTAGCCCAGTTAACCTGGAACTTACTACATAGTCCAGACTGGCCTTGGTATCACAGAGATCCACCTGCCTCTGCCTCCTGAGTGCTGAAATTAAAGCCTATGGCAATCTTCTTCCTATCCCCTCTCAGCCTCCTGCCTCCGGGTCAAGTATACCATTCGCCATTCATCAATGAAGCTACTTTTTTTTGCAACAGATGGAGACTATAACAGAGTTTCACAACGGGTAACAGAGAATAAACATCTGAGAGATGCCCAGCTCTAAGTGACACATCTACAGTGGAACCTCTACACTGAAGGCTTGTGGAACATAACAGATAATGAGGTAAAGAAAATACGAATGCATTTCTCAACTCTCAGCAGTGAAGCTTCCTTATGCAACACAGTACTGTGCACACAGAAGGCCACAACTGGCCAGAGTGTAGAGAATAAGAGACCGCAGAGCGAGTGTCTCTGAATAAGACTCCATTATTAAACCTCACCCAGCCATGGCTCAGGGACCACTGCAGAAGAGGTGGTGGAAAGATTGTAAGAGCCAGGGTTGGTGCATGACCATAAGGAAACAGAGTCTTACAGGCTCCTGGGACCTTGTAATGATGACAGCATGCATAAGACCCACGCAAACTCAGACATGAACCCAGCACAGAACTGGGGAAATAGGCAGCAGGCCCCAACCTCAGCCAAAGAACTATTGGCAGCTGATTACTATTGGGTGAGGGACAGTTGATCATAGAGAGAGAGAGAGAGAGAGAGAGAGAGAGAGAGAGAGAGAGAGAGAGAAATTCTAAATAGGCTGACTAGACTCGGGGGATGAACTTTCACTGGGGGACATCTAGATACAAACATGACTTGATAGGCCTTAACATATATGACAGAGCTGGGCATTGTGGTGCATGCCTTTAATCCCAGCACTCGGGAGACAGAGTTTGAGGCCAGCCTGGTCTCCATAGGGAATCCAGGCCAACTGTGACTACAGAGAGACCTTGTCTCAAAAAGACAAAAAATAAAACAAAAAAAACCCCAAAACAACGTATGACAGAATACATGAAATTGGGGTGGGGGTGGGGAGGGGGTATAAAGATGATTACAAGGTTTTATATGAAATGCACAAAAATTCAATAAGAAATATATATTGAAAAAGAATTGCCAGGCGTGGTGGCGCACACCTTTAATCCCAGCACTTGGGAGGCAGAGGCAGGTGGATCTCTGTGAGTTCAAGGCCAGCCTGGTCTACATAGTGAGTTCCAGGACAGCTGGGGCTACAGGGAGACCCTGCTTCAGAAAGACAAAAATAAAAAAGAATCAAAAAAAGGCCTGTGCCACCATACCAAACATGATGGATTCTACATAACTGTTTATGTACTTAAGATTATTCATGTGTAGAGAGAATTCTAATGCATCTC
Source organism: Nannospalax galili (assembly GCF_000622305.1). Lineage (NCBI taxonomy): Eukaryota > Metazoa > Chordata > Mammalia > Rodentia > Spalacidae > Nannospalax > Nannospalax galili. The sequence continues at coordinate 4,288,167 of NW_008332149.1, read as the reverse complement.
TCAGCTCTCGCCAGCAAAGCTTCCTCATATAACAGGGTGATGAACACAGAAGGCCACAACTGGCTATAGTACAGAGACTAGGAGACTGTAGAGTGGTATCCTTGGATAGGACTCCTAAAACGTCACCCAATGCTCAAGGACCATTGCAGAAGAGAGGGCAGAAAGACTGTAAGAGCCAGGGGTGGTGGATGACCAGAAGGAAACAGTTTTCCAGGCTTCTGGGAACTTGCTCATATGAACTTACAGCAATGGTGACAGCATGCACAAGACCCATGCAAACTCAAACCAGACAAAAACCCAGCATAGAACTGGGGAAAGGGGCAGAAGACCCCAACCTTGGCCAAGGAACTATTGACAGCTGATCACTGCTGGCTGAGAGACAGTTGGTCTTCTTTAAGGGAGTGACACTAGATAGGCTGACCAGGCTCCAGTGGATGAACTCACACTGAGGGACATAAACTTGGCTCGAAAGGCCTTAACATATATGACAGAATGCATGAAATCTGGTGGACAGGGTATGGGGTGGTGCAGATAGAAATAGGCAGTCTAAATATGATTAAGATGTATGAAATGCACACAAATTAAATAAGAAATATGTTAAAACAAAACCAACAAACAACAAAAAAGTATGAACATAAAAATGTCAACAAGGGAAATAGTCTCCCTATTCTCTTTTACTTAGAACAATGCTTCTTTTTAATCCATAAAAAGAGATCAAACTAAACCAGTTTGGCCTGTCAGGGTGAATATGCTGCTCCCCTGGAGAAAAATGCGATCCTCAGACACAAACAATAAACCAAAAACTCATTACACTAACAAGAGTGAATTTCCAGACCAACCAAAATGAAGCCATGAAAAGGGCTCTTCAAAATGTAATACCTTTTATTTCTAGAAAATGGAAATTGTTTCGGAGAAATGTTCTAAGTTCCCCTCCACGCCACAATTTGGGGAAGAAAAGTTGTTTTATAGAAAGTATTTTCAAGCATAACACAGGAGTATGTGTCCAGCAGCCAAGAGGTGGCCCAGAAACAGCCAAGTCCATAAAAGCTAGATTCTAGAAAATACTGTTTTGATTGGGGACATTTCCCAGAGGGCAAGGCTGACCTATGCTGTCATCTGTATTCAGAGCCTACACACTGATTAATGCACAGGGGTGTGCAATAAATGTGAGAGTCTTGTTCAAGAGCAGGAGAGAAGGCCTGAGAGGGAGGTAGTAATGATGTGTCACCTTTTACAGCCGATGGTGATTGATCATTATTTTCCTTTGCATTTCATCTCTGGGCGGTGGGACCACAGATTCTGTTGTTTTATATAGTGTCTGAATTGCTTACAAGTACATATTTTGGAACAGAAAGTAATAAGGACAAAGCAGTCCTCACAGTCTTCATTGCCAGATTCCTGACACTTTTTTGGACTAGGGTAGGGAACTAATTCTGCCATAGATTATCATTCACTAATTCCATAATATTTATTCAATATCAATTTATGCCAAGAATGGAATGAAGACAGGCACATGGAACGAAGTCAGGGTACACACATGCTCAAAGGACCCCATCTTATGTCCTAAAGATGGAGATGCATGTTCTACACACACTCCCATGAGCAATAGTCACTTGCAACTGTGACAACTCTCATGAGGGTGGCAAGTGGACCAGGAGGGGCTGTGACCCCTCAGCTGGTCCCTGCATGGCTCCACATACTGGTTCATGTGAACGTGCTTCCCCACTTAGAAGGCCCTTCTCCTTCCCCCACCCATCCAAACTTGGCTTTGATTCAGATCCTATGCAATGTCCGGTTCCTTTTCAAGGTCTCCCTGACTGGAGGTATCCTTCCTGCTGGCATCTCTCATCCTCTTCCCAACATGGTCACACTGAATAAATCTCCCTTCTCTGTTTTTTTTACTATTACTTGTCTCTAAAATTGGTGTATTGGGATGGTTGATGGAGCCCAGCTTTTTAAAGGTGTATGAACCTTGGATTTTCTCTAAAACTCTGCTTAGGATTATATACCTCATTGATTATAGACAGGGTTCCAGAAACATAACAGAATACATATATATATATATAATGTATATAATATACTATGTAGTATATATTATGCCATATTGTATTTATATTTTACATATTTACATATTTTATTTATATATGTGTGCATATATGTATATAAGACACAGAGAAAAAGATTGATTTTTTTTTTTTTTTGTCTTTTTGAGACAGGGACTCCCTATAGCTACCCAGCTGGCCTGGAACTCACTATGTAGACCAGGCTGGCCTCAAACTCACAGAGATCCGCCTGCCTCTGCCTCCCAGGTGCTGGGATTAAAGGCCACACTCGGCCACGATTGACTGATTTTATGGAACTGACTCACAAGATTCTGAGATTGCCAAATTCTGCAGGGTAGGGCAGCAGGCTGGAGACAACAGGGAAGAGAGTTCAAAGGCAGTCTGCTGGCAGAATTCCTTCTGGCTCAGGAAGGTCAGTTTGTGTTCTACGACGAAAGGCCTTCGGGACTGAATGAAGCCCACCTATATTGTGGTAGGCAATCTGCTTTGTTCCAAGTCCATGGACTTCTGTTGGTACTGGGGATTGAACTCAGGGTCTTGAGCATGCTAGACAATTGCTCTACCAATGAGCCCTAAAGCCCATGGATTTAAGTCATGCTAATCTTCAAAAACTAAAAACCAAACAAACAAAAAAACCTTCACAGAAACATCCAGAATAACATTTGCTTAAGTTATCTGAGCACTGTGGTACAACTGAGGTGACACGAAATGAAGCATCGGAGCAGTCTTATCCTCCTAGCTAGAGTAAACCATCTTGGAAGGCACAGATCAGCCTTTGTATGTCCTCGCCTCGCTCAGGGATTATTCTGAGAAAGTGTTGGGTAAATCCTTGGAGAGTGGAAGAGTAAGGCAGTGAGGTTGGACAGACCCTGTGGGGGCGACTTTGCTCACCTTCTGGAAACTCTAGAGGGTGTGGCACCACACCTGCTTTAATCCCACCATGCAGATGGCATCCAAGACCCCAATAGCACAACCCTGATGTTTTCCCATCCTGAAAACAACCTCTAAGACAGATTCAAATGGAAATGTGTGTCCCTGTAGATCTGAACTTAGCCCAATTCTAACCAGTGAAGAAGAGACAGAAGGACAAAGATATGTTGTGGTTTAGGGAGAAATCAATCCCTGATTCTGGTCTCTAACCTTCAAGACATATGTGCCTCCTTCAATCTCTAACTTTATCCCAAACCTATTTAATGCATTCAACAAACTTTCCTTCTATCTCCAACCAAGCTTACATCAGCCCCTTAGAGATAAACCAGGCTTGGAGCAGGGGCCTAATGGTTACTCAGACAACTCACATTCCAAGCACAGATTTGCAATTCTAAACCCAGAATTTAATTTACAGGCTTTCTCTCTTGGTTCCAGAGCAGGCCTTTGCTTAGAAAGGGGGAAGAAATCCCAGGCAACTGGAACAGAGGTGGAACGCCTTAGGTCATTTTTCAATGACAGTTCCACTCTGTGCTCCATGGCTATCTGGTGACCTTGTCTTACTCCCTATTCTGAATTTCTAAAAACCTCTTTCATTCCTCTTCATTTTCCTAACAGAAAAAATGGGCAAAGAATAAGAACAGACTGTTCACAGTTAAAGAATTTTAAATGTGAAAAGATGCCCAATAACACTCAGCATAATGGAAATGCAAATTAAAAGTGCAGGAGAAGATACCAGCTTGGCAAAATTCAGACCCTAAGCTAGCACAGTCCATCAAAATGGTGAGGCACAGGCAGTCAACAATGTCCACATGGGGCTGGCCTTCCCTGAACTTCTTGGAGAGGTGTTTAGCAAAATATCTGAAATTTTAAAATGCAGTGGCCTGATGACAGAGCACTTCCCCTTCCAGGTATCAGTTGATCTATTTGTACGTTCATGCAAAATGCCACACATAGGCATAAACAATGAGGAAGTCCAAGTGTCTATCAACAGGTAACCAGTTAAATAAATACAGAGTACTCTCTAAACACCTGCAGGAAGAAGGAAGTATGTTTGGTCAATACAGAAAATTTCACAGGGAAGTTATTAAATGAAAAGAGTAAAATTGGGGGCTGGAGAGATGGCTCAGCAGTTAAGAGCACTGGCTGCTCTTATAGAAGACCTGGGTTTGGTTCCCAGCACCCACATGGCCACTAATAACCATCTGTAACTCCAGTTCCAGGGGATCCAACACCCTCTTCTGACCTTCATGGGCATTGCATGACACAGGTGCTCTTACATACATGCAGGCGATACACTCATACACATAAAATAAAAATAATAAATAATGCTGGGTGTGGTGGTGCACACTTTTAATCCCAGCACTTGAGGGGCAGAAGTAGGCGAATCTCTGTGAGATTGAGGCCAACCTGGTCTCTGTAGTGAGTTCCAAGCCACCTGCAGGGAGATCCTGCCTCAAAAAGACAAAAATAAAAATAAATAAATAAATAAAATATTCTGAAAAAAAAAAAAGTAAAGTGGGGGCTGGAGAGAGGACTCAATGGGTAAACGGCTTGCCATGCAAGCATGAAGACCTGAGTTCAGATCCCCAGAATCCAAGCCAGGAGTGCCAGTGGGGCCCCCGTAATGCCAGTGCTAAGGAGGTAGAGACAGGAGGATCCCTGGGCCAGTCTAGCCAATTGGTGAGAGACCCTGTCTCAAAAACTAAGGAGGAGAGTGATTGAAGAAGACACCTGATGCCTCTGGCATCCACATGCATGTGCGTACATGTGCACATGTACCTGTACATGAATAAGTATACACACAAAAGAACCAGAATACATGGTGCGCTTTCCTTAAGTCAGAAGGAGCACACAGATGTTGGCAAATGAATGGTAAGCCTTGGAAGAACACCCAGTAACCCCGGACACTGGCGGCTACTAAAGAAAGGGAACTGGCAGGCTGAGGAACATTAGAGCGAGACGAGACATACTTTTCACAAAGTGCCTGTTATGGGTTGACTTGTCTCCTTAATTTGTACGTTGAGGTCTTAACCTCCAGTGCTTCCAAATGTGCCCTTATTTGGAAATAAGGTTACTGCAGAGGTTGGTGGAGATGGGGAAGGGGATTTAGCTGGGCATGTGTTCTAGTTTGCTTTTCTGTTGCTGTAATAAAACACTGACCAAAGGCAACTTGGGGAGGAAAGGGTTTATTTCATCTTACAACTCCCAGGTCACAGTCCTTCACTGACAAAAGTCAGCAAGAACTCAAGGCAGGAGTCTAGTGGCAGGAGCTGAAGCAGAGACCACAAAGGAATGCTGCTCACTTTTTTGCTTACCCTGACTTGCTTAAGCTTATTTTTAAAAAATATATATACAGCCCAGGCCCGCCTGCCCAGGGATGGCACTGCCCACAGTGAGCTGGGCCCTCCTGCCTCAATTAGTAATCAAAAAAATGCCCAGAGACATGCCCACAGCACAGTCTGGTGGAGGCAAACCCTCAATTGAGGTTCTTCCCAGATGACTCTAGTTTGTGTCATGTTCACAAAACAACGACTAGCCAGCACAGCTTGGTAGCAAATGCCTGCAATACTAGCACTGGAGTTCAAGGTTATCTTGGCTACAAAGTGAATTTAAGGCCAGCCTGAGCTACATAAGATCCTGTCTCAAAAAGAAATAAGGGCTGGGCGTGGTGGCACATGCCTTTAATCCCAGCATTCAGGAGGCAGAAGCAGGTGGGTCTCTGTGAGTTCAAGGCCAGCCTGGTCTGCATAGTAAGTTCCAGGACAGCTGGAGCTACAGAGAAATCCTGTCTTAAAAAGATCAGAAAAAAAAAAAAAAAGGAGGGAGGGAGGGAAGGAACGAAGGAAGGAAGGAAGGAAGGAAGGAAGGAAGGAAGGAAGGAAGGAAAAATAGTGTGAAACGGGCACAGATGAGTAAACAGGGAGAATGTTGTGCAAAGATGAAGGCAGGAAGCCAGGTATGGTGGCTGTAAACCAAGCACTTAAGAGGCTGAGGCAGGAGGATTGTTGTGAGTTCAAGGCCAGACCAAACTACAGAATGAGATCCTGGCTCAAAAAGAAATAAAAATGAAGGCAGAGATTGGGGTGATGCCCAGAGAGCCACCTGGAGCCAAGCAGAGAGGCATGGAACAGTTTTTTTGTTGTTCTTGTTTTTCAACCTCCTGGCCCTTAAAAGGGACCAGCCCTACTGATACCTTGGACATCTTGATTTGGGGCTCTGTCTTCCAGAACTGTGAGACAGTTCATTTCAGTGGCTCTAGGCTACCATTTGTGGCACTTAATTACAGCAGGCTTAATAAATGAATATCATACCCGATGGTACCGTTGAGTTCTATATCATTTAAGTGCATGAATTATATAAATACCCACTTTTCCCAGAAAGCCTCCCCAGATTCCCCAGGTTGAGCTGCTTGGTATTCTGTCTTTTGGGCTCCTGAAGCATTTTAGCTGCACCTCTGCAATGGTATTTTCTAGGTTGTAAATGAACTACTGAATTCAACTGTTCACAAGATTCCCACCTCCAGAAATTAACTCCTTGTTATGGTTTGATAAACTGTCCCCCACAGGCTCCTGTGGGGGTCATGAGCCTCCAAGCTGGTGGCATGTTTTAGGGAGGTAGTGAAAATTTTGGGACTTAGGGCCTAGCTGGAAGGTCCCCAGGGGGGACGTGCTTTGAGGATTAACCCCCATCCCTTCCTTGCTCCTTGCTTCTTGTAAATGGCTCTGCTCTGCCACAGAGCCCTGAGACTTCTGAAATCTTGAGTTTAAAACCAGATGTGGTGGCTCACACTTGTAATCCCATCACTCAGGAAGATTGCTGTGAGTTCAAAGCCTGCCTAAGTGGCGTAGTGAGCTCTAGCCCACCCTGGGATACAGAGTGAAACTGTCTAAATACAAAAGAAAACAGTGATCTGGGGATGCTACTCAGGTGGGAAAACACTCTGAGCTCCATATCTAGCACCACATAAACTAGGTACAGTGACATGTGTTTGTAATCTCAGCTCTCTGGAGGTGGAGGTAGGAGGATCAGAAGTTCAAGGTCTTTCTTGGCTAAATGACAAGTATGAGACCAGCTTGGGCTGCAAGGGATCCTGTCTTAAATTATTTCTGTCAAGTCTTTTTGAAATAGGTGATGAGAGAGTCTGACTAACAAACACATCCTACAGGGCAGGTGCTAAGCCTGCATTCCATTCATTATTAGACCCAGGGCCAGGCCTCCAGTGAATGCTGAATCGCTAGGTATTTTCCACTTCCTTCCTACATATCTATTGCTGTTTATTAGTGATTTTGTTGTTGTTGCTGTTGTTTTGGTTTGATAAGATGTTGATTGATTTAGGTTTAGCCAGGGTGACAACTGAAAGTTGACCTAAGGTTTGGAGGACTTTGAGAAGTAGAAAGAAAAAAAATCATTCACAGCCGCATTAAAGAGTTGTATTTCTACAGAGCTGAGCTTACTGTGATTTGGGGGAGATGTTCCTCAGAGTCCATTTTTATCTGATAGATGAGTAAGAAAGGTATTAAGGTCAATACAGAACATGTCACATAGATAAGGTGTGGGGTGGGGAAACAGCTCGGTGGGTGAAGTATTTGCTGTGCAAGCATGAGGATGTGAGTTCAGATCCCTAGAACCTTCTTAAAAAGCTAGGTGTGCCAGTGAAGTGTCTGTAATCTCAAAGCTGGGGAACATCTTCCTTGATGGATGTCAGCGTTAGATGAGGGCCAGTGTGTTGGTTATGCTCCAAAGGGGACTCCTTTGTGATGATAAGTAATAATTCTGAGTGTCACTCTGGAGTCCAGCAATAAAGATCTATGATAAAGGCTGCTGTCTACTTTCTAAGGCCTCTCTGACAAAGGACTGACAAACTGCACGGCTTATAACAATAGAAATTTATTGGTTCACAGTCCAGGAAGAAGTCTGAAATCAAGGGATCAGCAGGTCATGCTGTCTGTGGAAGGCTCTAGAGGAGAATCCTGCTTGCTTCCTCTGTCTTCTCTGATGGCTGCCAGCAGTCCTTGGAGCTTTCTGGTCTGTAAACACATCACTCAGGTCCCCTGATATCACATGGCAGTCTCCCTGTGGGTCTGCCTGATTCTATGTCCACACTTTTTATAAGGATGTCAGTTACTGGATTAAGGTTCACCCTAATTCAGTGTGACCTCATCTTGAGTTGATCACATTTGCGGATAGACATGAACTTGGGGAAGATACTATCCAACCCTGTGAAGCCTCACATAGGAAGAAGGGCACAACACTGCTCTTAAGTGCCTGGAATCAGACAGACCTGCTTTCAAATTCTGGCTCTTCAGGAATATAAGCCTGACCAAGTTATTCAATATCTCCACACCTGCTTTTCAGTTCTCCAATGGGCTTAGTAGCAGTCGTGCCTCCTAGGGCTCAGGACAGATACATGAGTTGGATCCTGACAATAGCATAGAGCCTGTGAGGGTTAATCTTCATCTTCTTGATTGGATTTAGAATCACCATGGAAACCTACCCCTGGGTGTATCTATGAGGGTGTTTCCAGGCAGGATTAAACAGAAGGGAAGACCCACCCTGAATGTAGACATTGCCATCCTAAGGGTCCCCCCCACCCCCATCTCCTTCCTGACTGTGGATGCAACCTGTCCAGGCAGCTCACACTCCTGCCACCACACCTTACCTACCATGATGGACTATATTCTCAAATGTGAGCCTGATCAGCTCTTCCTTCCTTAAGTTGCTTGTCAGGTATTTTGCCACAGAAATGAGAAAAGTAACAAATTCAATGCCTAATGTGTTTTCTCAACATTTTCAAGGTTGGGAGGCAGAGATGAGGGGAACAGGTTTGGGTGTACTGGGTCTGAGGCCTGGGATAGGGAAGGTAGTTATTCTCACAGGATGTGCCTTGTTTGTTTCTTTAAAAATTTTTTTTTTTTTTTTTAAATTTTGGGGCTGGGGAGATGGCTCAGTGGTTAAGAACACTGGTTGTTCTTGCAGAAGACCCAGGTTCGAATCCCAGCACCCACATGGCAGCTAACAACTATCCGTAACTCCAGTCCCAGGGGATCAGACAGCCTCTTCTGACCTCTGCGGGCATTGCACGACACGGGTGCACTGACCTACATGCAGGCAACAATATGCATATACATAAAATAAAAATAATAAAATTTTAAAAATTAAAAAAAATTTGTGTATGATGTGCCTTCTTTTTAATTTTTTAAAAATTTTATGTGTAGTTTTATTTTATGCCTGCATATATCTAAGTGCACTCGTTTCATGCAGTGATGCCCACAGAAGCCAGAAGAGGATGTTGGATCCTCTGAAACTGGAGTTATAGATGGCTGTTAGCTGTCATATGGGTGCTGGGTGAACCTGGGTTCTCTGCAAGAGTCGCCAGTCCTCTTAACTGCTGAGCCATCTCTCCAGCCCAGTGCCTTGCTTGTTTCTTGAAGACAGGATCTTGCTTGTTGCTCAGGCTGGCCTTGAAACTCTATCCTCCAGCCTCAACTGTCAGTAGATTTTATATTTATTTAAAAACACATTTTTACTTTTAAAAAATGTTTTTGTGTATGAGTATTTTGCCTGCATGTTTATATGTGCTCCATGTGCATGCCTGGTGTCTGAGGAGGATGGAAGAGGACTTACAGTACTGAACCCCCATGTGGGTGCTGGGAACCAAACCTGGGTCCTCAGGAACAGCAACAACTGCTCTTAACCACTGAGCCATCTCTCCTGCCCCCTCCCCACTTTATTTTCTTAAAAGTTTATTTTAATTTTTATTTATGTGTGTATGTGTATGTGTGTGTATGTGTGCATATGTCACATGTGCAGGCACCCATGGAGGCCAGAAGAAGGCATCAGCTCTCTTGGAGCTGGAGTTACAGGTAGTTATAAGCCCCCCAACTCTGGTGCTAGAAAACTGAACTCAGTCCTCTGGAAGAACAGCAAGTGCTCTGAGCCATTTCTCCAGCCCGCCATGTGTACATTTTAGGCACACAGCACTGCATTCTGCTTGGATGTGCTGTCTGTTAAAGCCGGCTGGGCAGTACTTCCCCTGCCCTTGAGCTCTGAAGGCTCTGAGAGTGCCTGGGATGGGGGTGGAGACCAATGACTTCTATATCCAAGGGCTGCTGACCACACATCAGACAAACCTTTACCTTCTGCCCGCTCCAGAGTTACAACCACTTCCTGCTCCTACAGGCTCAATTCTTTCCTGCCAGGCCCAGCCATGCCATTGTACGATTCCCTACCTGTCTTCTCTAGACTCTAGACCTGATTCTCGCCTTCTCATGACCCCTTACTCCTACCTCTTCTCTTTTCTCAAAAAACAAACCAATAAACCAAAAAAGAAACCCTAGCTTTTAAAGACAGCACCCAGTTCCCTGGCCCCTGCCATCCTTTCAAGGAAGAATGTAGACAGTTAAATAGCAAAACAGGATTAAAGGCCCAGACGCTTGTTACAGGATGTACCTGCCACAGGAGGTCAGAGAGCACAGGGCAGCTAGGCTGAAGCATGCACAGACTTTAACTTTTAATGACAAACAGATGCAGTATTAGTGCTGCAATGTGGGACGCTGCAGCTAAACCATATTGTTTCCCCCTCCACCCCCACCAGGGTGTATTTATAGAATTTATCATCGAAGTCTCCATAGCATAACCAGACCAGACATCTCTCTCCCACTCTGCGTGAACACCTCCTGCCTATAGCACCTCTCCCCTGATGCACTTGCCCAGACAGACAGACACATTCCCTCAGGTGCCTGGCCTCCCCTTATCTAGGCTGTGCATTGTGGAAGGGCCCCCTGGGATGGCATGGCTGGGGAAGTTGTGCCTGGCTGCATGCACTAATCTCTGATAGCATCCCAAAGGCAAACAAACACTATTTGAAATGATCAGTGTTTTGCCTAGAACTGACTGTTCTCTGGTGCCAGCTCATGTTCCATTAGGAATGTATCAAATCATCCAGATACTGAAGTCTTTTAGGTGACATTTTCATGTAAAAGTTACTGTCATAGCTGGGCTTAAACCCCTGTCTGGGACCTGTACTGTGAGTCAGGCCAGCTGGGACACAGCAGTGACAGGCTGCTTTGGAATCTTCCATGACTTCTGCCTGCTGCTTGTTCCCTCAGGATTGAGAAAAATCATGGGCACAAAGCTATGCTTCCCGATTATAGCCTTTTATATTTTTCCTTGGTGACTAGTAGGATTACACCAAAGATTCATTTATCAAATGTACTGAATGCCAGATTAATAGTGTAGGCTCTAGAGTCAACTGCCAAAATTCAAATCCACTCACATCAATTAAAGCTCTGTGCTAGCATCTCTAAACCCAAGTCGCCTCATCTGTGAAAGGAGAATTGTGGCAATACCTAGCCAGCGAGCTACTGAGAGCACTCTTCAAGCTTGGGTTCCGCTGTGGCCCTGGCAGGCCTTGAACTTTTGATCCTCCTGCCTCAGCCTACCACGTAGCTGGAATCATTGGCCTGTGCCACCAAAGCCTGTTTTAGGAAGGGACTGAGATGAAGATTATCAAGCAGGAGTTAAGTCAATAACTCTCTAAAGAGAAACACAAAAACAAACAGCTGTGATACAGTTCCAAAGGTTCCAAAAAAAACAAAACAAAACAGCAGCCAACTCCAGAAGTTTCAGCAGTTGAGACTATCCTGAACTGAATCAAGGGGCTGATCCTCAACAGGTCACTGGATGCAAGCTGTCTCAGAAGGAAGTATAACTCTGGGACCTTGGGCAAGGTGTTTTTGTTGTTGTTTTACAGCTAGGCTGGTACCCAAAGGAAGAGATTCATCTATGTGAGCTGGAGCAAGTTACTAATCTTCTCTAAGCCTGTTTTCTCATCCACATGATAGTTTCAATAAACGCCCGTGTCTCTTGGCACTGTTGGCAGACAAGTGGGATGCTTCCTGACCTCTTCCTGCAGCACTCCCAAGCCGTGGGTAGAATAAACCCCCTTCCTGGAAGGAGATCTGAGAAGCACATCACTGCTTCCACCACAAAGATTAAATGTGATAACCCACATAACATCGTTAACCTATGCCCCAACATGCAGTAATTGCCTAATAAATGGTAACCATTACAATGGCTGTTGCTTTAATAACTATTATTTGTCAGGCACTGTGCTAGAGGATGGAGACACTGGTGATCAAGGTCTTGTTCCTGGTGGGTGCGGTGGCTCTTGCCTTTAATCCCAACACTCAGGAAGCAGAGGCAGGTGGATCTCTGAGTTTGAGCCTAGACTGGTTTACATAGTGAGTTCCAGACCAGCCACGGCTATGGAGTGAGACCTTGTCTCAGTCCATTGGCAAATCAGACACACAAGCAATGAAAGGCACAGAGTATGGATGGAAGCACCTAGAAGGTCACATGACTCAGGGTGGCTGAAGGAGAGTGGTGCCAAAGACATACCTGATGAGTTGGGCAGGCAAAGGCAGGGCATGGTGGTTGGAGTGGAGGGAAGGGCTATCCCGGTGAAGGAAGCAGTGTGATTGCAGTGTGTGCACTGCAGTTCAGCAGGACCAGCTGGCATATGCACCGCGGGAAGAGGAAGGGTCACAGGTACACCAGGCCATGGAGAGTAGACAACACCAATCACTGAAGGATACTAACCAGAGAATAGCAAGGGTGAATTTTGTGCTTAAAAAGGCCTTGCTAGTTGCCGTGTGAGCAAGAGGATTAGTGACAAAATTAGAGGTTGGGAGACCCATTAGAAGGCTGTGCCAGGATCTTGATAAGAGGTGAAGACAATCTGGATGGGTTGGTAGCACTGAAGGGAGGTGACAGTTCACAGAATTAAGGGATATTTGGGACGTGGTGATGGCTGAATGGTGAGAATGAGAAGGCAATCTAAGGTCATTCGTGGGCTTCTAAACTGAGCAAATGAACTCCAGGAAGCCTTAGGAATGAGTATCCTAAGACTAGGAGAGAAAACCCTGCTAGGTTTTTGAGCATGACTTGAAGGAGCTTCTTTTTATCCAGCTCTCCCAGCCCTATGATTGATTCTGTTTTAGAGAAACCCATTTAAAATCCCAATGGAATATAATACAATTATCATTAGAAGCAGCTATGTTAATCCCAGAGGAACCTACTTCCTCCTGCATGTGTGTGGGGAGCAGCAAAGAATTATTGTAGTTGTAGTGGAAATTCAGTAGAACAAAGGAAGGTGATAGGACAAAAATCACAGTTGGGTATGGTGGCACACAGCTGTAATCCCAGCACTTGGGAGGCTAAGGCAGGAGGACTACTGAAAGTTCTAGGCCAGCCATCACTATATAGCAAGACTATCTCAAAAGAAAGATCAAAACAACAACAAATGAAAGAAATTAAAAACATTCTGGGGCCAGGGAGATGGCTCAATGGATAACATGCTTTCAGCACAAGCATGAGGACCTGAGTTCAGATCCCCAGAACCCATGTAATGCCAAATTCAGTTGCATGTGTCTGTAATCCCAACACTTCAACACTTGGGAGGCAGTCACAGGAGACTCCCCAGAAGTGGGCAGCTAGCCTGGTGTACACAGGAGTGGACAAGAGACCCTGCTTCAAACAAAGTGGAAGGCAAGTATTAACACCCAAAGTTGTCTTCTGACCTTCACATGTACATTGTAGCATGCACGTGTGCACACTCACGCATGAGAACACGCCCACACACACCAACCCCCTCCCCCAAATTACCTTGGCTTCAATCTTCAATAAACATTGACCTTTATTCCTTTATTGAAGATGGACTCTGGACCCAGTCCTGCTCAGGGCTCCGGTGTCTGCCTTATGCAGATACTCACCAGTGACTTGGAGGGTCTCTTTCAGTACCATATTATAGTATACCCGGCCCTTGGGGTTACACATCAGTCCTGGGTGTATCTGGTGATCTAAGTCAGTCCCTGGGGCCTGGCCACCTCCGTACTTCTACAAAACGGAGGTTTTGGACTTCAAAGCTGGTGAGCAGGTCTTTGGAAGTGGAAATGAACCCACTGGAAATGCCTGGCAGAACTCTCAGAGCATTTGCTCTGGAAAGGATCATCTGAGGCCAGGAAGAAGCCAGAGATGGTGTCTCTGGAAATTCCAGAACATTCTCTGAATCTAAGCTGGGAAATTGGGCTCAATAATGGTTCAAGGTGGTCTGAGGTAAGGGAATGAGTCCACATACCTAAAAATCTAAATTGAATCATTCCATGCTTGCTCTCTCTGGAGCGCACTGGGTACCTGGCTACTCAACAAAGTTAGGAGCTTGGTCATCATTGAATCATCCAAACAAACTTTCAGCGTTTGATTTAACCGATCTGTACTTTCCAAATCGCCGTCCAGATGTAACAGAACAGTAACTCCACTCTACCATAAAAAAAGACCCAAATTCCAAAGAATGTGAATTTTCTTTAAAATTAGCCACTGTGTTTAAGACTATAAAATATTCCATCAGCTGGTAAGATCATTCCTGTCAAGTTTCCAAAGTCGGTAGATGAATTTCCACTGCACTTCCTTTTTGTTGTGACGTCAGATCGCTGTTCCAGAACTCCTCCAGAGCACTCCTAAAGCTCTTAAGAGAAAGTGATTTGCCAGTGTCCCTGAGTATTAGTGCACCAGGGCGTGGGGGAGACTCCCCTAGCTTAAAGATGATTTAGCCCTAACACTGAGGTCCCGGGACAGCCCCCGCGGCGCGGAGTAGCCGCCAGTCTAGGACCTTTGTTGTGACGTCAGATCGCTGTTCCAGAACTCCTCCAGAGCACTCCTAAAGCTCTTAAGAGAAAGTGATTTGCCAGTGTCCCTGAGTATTAGTGCACCAGGGCGTGGGGGAGACTCCCCTAGCTTAAAGATGATTTAGCCCTAACACGGAGGTCCCGGGACAGCCCCCGCGGCGCGGAGTAGCCGCCAGTCTAGGACCCAAACTCGCCGGGGCGCACCGGGCCGCTGCGAGCCCGTCGGTCGCTGGGCGCAGTCCACCCTGGGGCGCGCACAGGACAGCTGCGGGGAGGGACAGCCGGGAAGGACGTAGTGGGGGGAGGCTCGGGTGACAAGTCCCCGCCTCCTACCCCTCCCCGGGTCCCGCCCTGCGGCGGCGCTCAGCGATTATAGGCGATGACTCAGGGCGGAGCTCCGCATCCAACCCCAGGCGGCCGCCAAGTTCTCTGGATGGGACCAGAAGTTTCTAGCCGGCCAGTTGCTGCCTTCCCTTTATCTCCTCCTTCCCCTTTGGCAGCAGGGAGGCTATTTCCAGACACTTCCAGCCCTCTCCGGCCACGTCACCCCCTCCTTTAATTCATAAAGGTGCCCAGCGCCGGCTTCCAGGACACGTCGGCGGCCGCAGGGCTCTAGGACAGCGGCCCGCACTCGGCGACCCCGCGCCCCCGCCGCTCCGGGCGGACCCCGACCCAGCATGAGCGCCGCCACCCACTCGCCCGTGGTGCAGATGGCGACCGGCAACAGCGCGGGCGACCGCGACCCGCTGCCCCCGGGCTGGGAGATCAAGATCGACCCACAGACCGGCTGGCCCTTCTTCGTGGACCACAACAGCCGCACCACGACGTGGAACGACCCGCGCGTGTCCCTCGAGGGCCCCAAGGTGAGTCGGGTCCCACCTCGACGGTGAAGGTGGCCGGGCTGGGCCCGGGGACGCGCGGGTTTCGTGACCGCCACCCCGACGCACGGGCCCGGGCGCCGCCTGCCCCTGCAGCGCCCGCTGCGCCCTCTCGAGACCCGCCCGGGACGGTGGCGTGGAGGGCGGCCCGCGAGGTGCGCCCACGCGGTGACTTCGGGTCCACTTCCCTGGGCGAAGGGCGGGTGGCTGGTGCGCAGGTCCCGGGGAGGGGCGGGCGGCCGCCTGATGGGCCGCCCAGGCCCTGGCCAGGCCCGGCAGGCCTCTCTGGACCCCCTCCCGCCTCTCATCCCGGGATCTTTGCTCCGCCCGGCACGCTAGGCCACAGGGTGTGTGTGGCGGGGGCGGGGGGGGCGTCTTTGGAGAATTTCACCTTCAAGTTTCAGAACTTTGTTGAGGGTTATCGTATCTTGACTGCTGTCTCTCAGGCATAGAGTGACTCAGGAGGCTGGTATAGATACATTATTTTCCCCTTGTATTTAAAAATAAAATTGTATTCTAGGTTGAAACTTGCTTTCGTGAAGGTATTCTAATGTGACTACTCGTTTCTGGTTTTTGTTTTTGAAAAAGAACACTCTTTGCCCCGTTAGTTTCAAAACTAGAGACCAGAGATTGCCTTGAGACATTGCCTCAAGAGAGAAAAGATAAATATATTTTTATGGCATGATTCTCTTCTGTATTATGATGTTAAATACTAGGAGCTGTTTCCAGACATGTAACTGGGGAATGGTAACTTGCACAAACAGTAGGTATATGCCTCTTTTACATATATGGAGAGATACCTTCCTCACACTCAAGAGCAAGAAAATTTAAAAATACAGGTTTGGAATGAAGTCTGACATGGTGGTGCAGGCCTGTCATCCCAGCACTCAAGAGGCTGAGGCAGGAGGCCCTTGAGTTCAAGGACAGCATGGGATACATAGGAAGACCCTGGCTTTAAAAAGTCATTAATTAATTAATTAATTAAATTTGGAATGATCCCAGCCTGGGCTAAGTAGTAAGACCCTGTCTCAAAAAATTTAATTAATTAAATTTCAAGCGAAGAGCTTAAAATAGAAATTAAAGATATAGTTAGCATATTAATTATTAATTTCTATAAGTTTGAGCTTTTCAAAATGAAAAGTTTGGTAAGATAAGTACACTTAGAGAAAGGCTAACTTCTTGCTATCTGGTAAAAATAAAAATAAAAGCAGTAAAGTATTGATCAATTATTTTGAAGATTTTAAAAACTCACCAAATTAAAAATGCTGTATAAACCATTGTTTTAGAAAATTCCACCTTTTTTTTTTTTTTTTTTTTTTCGGTTTTTTTGAGACAGGGTCTCCCTGTAGCCCAAGCTGTCCTGGAACTCACTATGTAGACCAGGCTAGCCTTGAACTCACAGAGATCCCCGCCTCCCTCTGCCTCCTGAGTGCTGGGATTAAAGGTGTGCGCCACCACACCCGGCAATGAGAATACCACCCACATTTGTTTTTATATGTATGGTGCTGGGATTGAATGAATCCAGGGCCTTGAGAATACCAGGCACATGCTCCATCACTGAGCCACCCCGTAACCTACACTTATTTTCCTTAAAAAAATAAGTCTATATGCTGGGCGTGGTGTCACACGCCTTTAATCCCAGCACTTGGGAGGCAGAGGCAGGCAGATCTTTGTGAGTTCAAGGTCAGCCTGGTCTTCATAGTGAGTTCCAGGACAGCTGGGGCTACAAGGAGACCCTGTCTCAAAAAGACAAAAAACAAAAAAAAAAAAACAAAAAAAACTAAAACTAGTATCCACCAGTGAGATATTAGACATTCAGCAGTTTACATTTACAAGAAATTAATTGTATCTTTATTCCTGGAAGTTAGTGCAAGAGGCTGTGATTTGGGATGGGCATAATCACGTCTTTTTCTGTGTCTGTTCCATGCATTACTGGGCAAAACTTACTCTTGTTTCAAACTAACCTTCAGACTGCATGGGACATAGAAAATCACCGGGGTGGTGTGCAGCAGTGTTTTGAGGCCTCGTTGTAGCTACAGAGACGGTCAGAATCTGCTGGCACCCTTTGAGAGTGAAGATTAATTGTTGGCACTTT
>NW_008332149.1:4268403-4269355 GCF_000622305.1 Nannospalax galili | reverse complement strand
GATCTCTAAAGAGGACAGGTTTTAACAGTCACACTCTCCCACTTATTAATAATGGGTTTGGCTGGGTATTGTGGTGCATGCCTTTAATCCCAGCACTTGGGAGGCAGAGGCAGGCAGATCTCTGTGAGTTCATGGCCAGTCTGGTCTACCTGGTGCGTTCCAGGTCAGTTGGGGGTATAGGGAGACCCTGTCTCAAAAAGACCAAAAAAAAAAAAAAAATTAATTTGTTGAGGGTGTAGGTAGGGGAAGGGGTCTAAATAAGATCAAGATGTATTATATCAAATTGCAAAAAATCAATTAAAAAATAGATTCAATTTAATTTCATTTTGTATGTGTGGACACGTGTATGTGTGTGTGTGTGTGTGTGTGTGTGTAGAGGTTAGAGGACAATTTTTGCAAGTGATTCTCTCCTTCCACCATGTAGATTTCCAGTGATCAAACTCAGGTCCTTAGGCTTAGTGGCAGGTGCTGAGCCATCTTGGAGGAGCCTTTTTAAAAATTTTATTTTTAATTTTATTATTTTTATTTTATGTGTATGAGTGTATTGCCTGTATGTATGTGAGGGCACCCGTGTCATGCAATGACTTGGGAGGTCAGAGGACGGCTTTGGATTCCTGGAACTGGAGTTAAGGACGGTTTGTAGCTGCTGTGTGGGTTCTGGGAATGGAACCTGGGTCCCAGGACGAGCCTTTTAAGAATACATACTGCGCTCAGCATGGTGGCAAACACCTTTGACCCCAGAGGCAGGTGGATCTCTGTGAGTTTAAGGTCAGCCTGGTAAAACACTCATACACATAAAAATAAATAATATAAAAACGGTTTTTTTGAAAATATTAAGCTTCCCTTGATTTTCAGTGTTGCATAAAAATCTCTTAACCAGAAAGTCTAGTTAACATGTGTTTGGTGGGGAGGAGGGTGGCAATTTTTCTATATTTATAGTACCTGACATAAT
>NW_008332149.1:4262944-4268091 GCF_000622305.1 Nannospalax galili | reverse complement strand
AGCTGAGGCTACAGGGAAACCCTGTCTCAAAAAGACCAAAAAAAATAAAAAGAATACACATTGCTGTTGCTTCCCCAACCCTGCTCCCTCCCCATACTGAATCTGAATTGCTCAGAATGGGCCCAGAAATGAGTAAATTCAAAAGGCTTTCTGGTGATTCTGATTCACCACAGGGCCTTGAAAGCCGCCATGGCCCCAGACCTCATTTGGCAGAGGGAAGCTGCCAGTGTGAGCCCTGGAATCCCTCAGGCCGCGCCTGCTTCATGTCCACCCTGTAGATTTGCTCACTTTCCACTTTGCCTTCTTGGGGAACTCTCAGTGCCTAGCTTGCTGGAGGTGACTGTAGGCATGCTGTGGAGGAATGGCCTAGTCAGCCCCATGCAGAGTCTGGCCTGTCAGCCCATGCTAGTGTGAGGAGACCTCTCTCCACCCCAGGGAGAAGCCAGCCAGGGCCTTTGCTTCCTTCCTGTCTTCCAGCATTTCACCATCAATTTGACAGATTGTACTCGGTGCTGTGAGAGGGAGAATGGTCCTTTCAGAGAAAATTGGAACTGTTTTGAGTTATCATTAAAGTGGAGAGACCCATTTATTCTGCTTCAGGCTCAGCAGAGCTCCTGATGTTTCTTTAAAGATGAGGTCATTTTGCTCTTTCCAGATTGATCACAGAATCAGAGCACAGTCAGGAAATGAGTGACTGTTCCCCTCTTAGCTGCAGTCAGGGCTGAGCAGTGCTTTGTTTGAGGGTGGACCAGGAGCACCATCACATGGGAGGTTTCTTATCCAAGACCTTCATTTTCCCTTCTAAAGAACAGCCTGTATTTGGCTTGCACAAGAACTGACTGCACCTCGGAGGACATAATTTGTCCCATTTTGTGAAGTACATTGGCCCTTTATGAGGGTAGAGTGCATACACAGAAACCCAGGCAGCACTTGACGTTAGCCAGGACTGAGGAAAGCTTAAAATGCTGGATGCTATCGGGGCTGGTGGTGAGTCAGAAAGCTTCATACCACCCATGAGGCTTGATTAGCACTGTCCTTGTTTCTGGAGTGACACATAGTTGCCTTATATAAACCACTCTACATGTTTATTAATGTTTATTGACATTTAAAAATT
Organism: Nannospalax galili; assembly: GCF_000622305.1. Lineage (NCBI taxonomy): Eukaryota > Metazoa > Chordata > Mammalia > Rodentia > Spalacidae > Nannospalax > Nannospalax galili. The sequence continues at coordinate 4,266,977 of NW_008332149.1, read as the reverse complement.
ATGTTCTGGTATCTGCCATCCAAACTAGGAAACCATACAGAATCCAAACCTGTTTCTTTTTTGTTTGGAAGTTTGCTGTTTTAATTTGTTCTTAAACAGTTAAGAGGCCTTGCTTCCTAGTAGCCTTGGACACCCTTTAGTTCTGACCAGCACTGATGAGAATCCTCACTGGCACCCAACTGTGTTGTTCCCCCCTTTTCCCCTGCTCCGTAACACCCCAAATCTACTTCTGCCTCCGATGATAGAAACTCCTAGGAAGACTCCTGGGGCCAGGTACCAGTTTCCCTTACTTTGTACATGCAGAAGTTAATCTCTGTCCATCATCTGAGATATTTTGTGTGACAGTTGGTGTTTCAAAGTCTTCACATATTTCTAGGAAGATATCTTCACATATTTCTAGGAAGATGTCTTTGGGGCCTTGGTAGCTTCTGGAGAAGCCAGACAGTTTGCAGAAACCTAATAATCAGAAAAGATCTTTAGGAAGAAGTGAACGTAATTCTTTTAGTCTGTCAACATACTGATGTGTAGTGTAGGATATGGATGTGTTTTTACAGACCTTGTCTCTTTAAATACTCTTTCAATACTCTTGAGGTAGAAACTATTCCATGACGCAAAGAGGGCCTGTACCTGGCTTATGGCACTATAGAAAAACTGGCATGCCTTGCTCCTGGCCTGTAAAAGTGACAGGCACTGTAAGGTGTCCTGACTTTTGCAGGCCAGAAGCAGGCTATCCCTGCTCTAATTTGAGTATCTTTTCCAGGTGGTGGGCTCTTTTGCCTTTGAGCTCACAGTCCTGCAAATCGATCCAGAAAGAATCCCTTTTGTGTCCTCCTCTTCATGCCTCGCAGGGTCTACAGGCATGGTGTAAACACCAAGTGTGTCTTGAGAAGCTATATGCTAGTTCCTCAGCACTGTCCTGTTGTCCTGGGCTCCCAGATGTCCTCCAGGGGCTTGTTCCTTTAATCAGTTTCTGAATGACCTTTTCTGCATAGAGGATGTCAGTATTGAATCCCTAAGCCAGTGCATACAGATCTGGAGAAACTGTTTTGTTCTTACCAGTGACACAGCATCTTCCAGCAGGTCTGGAGGGAGGGGCTGGGAGCTGACAGCAGCCAGACCCAGATTATCCATAGCTGTGCGTGCAGACAGCAGCCACGACACTGGCAGAGGAGTCTTTCCAATTATTTTTTTCTTGTGACTGGCAGTAAGATCAGTCACCCTGTATACAAAGGCTCTTTACTGTCTATCCAGAATCTCCTAGAAGCACAGATTGCTCCCTTCCTCCATCAGGAGCTGTAAACTCTTCTGCCCAAAGCTCTCAGCCCAGAGCTGTATCCTAGTGAGTTGGAAAACTAATGGTTTCTATTTGCAAAAGAACAACTTCAGTGTCCACCAAAGAGAAGTATAGAGGTTCCCCCCTCAGTTATTCAAAAAATTATTTTGGGTATTGAATACATAAATAAGGAATGGGTAGTTTGAAAATCCAGTGGGGGAATAGGAAGTCAGCCGAGTGTGCAGAAGGAAAGGCAGTGCTGGTTGGTGGGACCTTCATGGTCAGTGCAGCAGACAGGCTGTGCCCGAGCAAGGCCCCTGTGAGAGTGAGCTGGGTCGTCTCCCCCCATACCACCCCTTGCCTGGGCTTGGTGTAGTCTCAGGGCCAGGGTGACTCAGAATTGACTTTACTCTCGCTCGCTTGCCCTGCCTTGGCTGGGCCGATGACTCAGCACAGAGCAGTCGCTTCCTGACCTGGAATACACACATGAACTGAATGTTCCAGGTCTAAGCCTCAGCCCAGGAGGAGTGAGATGCAATTCTTCTGCTGTTCAACCTGGGGAAGATGAAGGCTTTGAAGATATCACACGGTGTCAACACGGTATCCAGGAGTGGTAGGGAACAGTTAGCGTGTGTCCTACCTTACCACTAGACGAACTTGGGGTCTTAATAAATTGCTCAGCCTCCTTTAGCCTGGCTTCTCTGTACATGGGCCCAGCAAGGTCCTTTCCTAACAGGGTTGAGAGAATCAAAGGAGATACTATTTGGAGGTTGCTTTGTTAAGAGTGTGAACTGAAGCCCCTGTACAGTTTCTAGAGATGTTTACCTTGGGGGTTGAGTGGGTCTTTGCAGACAGCTATCTGGTTGCTCCATGTAGGAAACCTGGCCATGCACGGGTCTTTCAGGTCTTAGATAGGCCTGAAGATTTATTTCTCAGAAGCTTGTCCCAAGTTTAGCCGAATCTCTCTCGGCCAAGGTCCAGATGGTCCTTGGAACCCTGCCTTGGGCTTCCTGTGCCCCTCTGAGGGCCATATGTAGGTAGATGGTAACTTGGGACACAGCAGGGGACCAATGAAGGAAGGCTATTGGACCTTCTGGAACCTCTACCAGGCCCCTCTGCTCCATGGGCCTGTTGATTTACCCAGGACTTTGCACCAGAGACAGGCAGAGGGAAGGGAGGTATTCTATCTTGTTACATAGAACCCTGCATATTCAGCCCCAGCTGTTAGAGAGGAAGCTGTCCCTCAGCTGTTCCTCTGCAGCCCTAAGGACAGTGCCAGGCACGAGCTGGATGCCTGGTCCATGGCAGAGAATGAGGGGCTGAGGGCGTAAATGTCACTACCAATAGGAGAGGCAAAAGAAAGGGATTTTCTTGTTTTATTTTGAATGTAATATTTTTATTAATTCCTTAAGAATGTCATATAGTATATTTTTATATTCACCCCCTAATTCCTCCCAGATCGATGCCCCAACCTCTCCATCCCTTCCAACTTTGTGTCCACTTTTTCTTTTTTTTAAATGACCCACTAGGTCTAATTTGTGGTGCCCATACACTTATGAGTATGGGGCCATCCACTGGAGTGTAGGCACCCTACTAGTGGCTACACCCTTAAAGAAAACCACCTCTTCATCCCCCAAGCCATCACCTGACCATAGCTCCTCGGTTAGGGGTGGGGACTCTCAAGCCCCCCTCTACCATGCTAGAATGTTCACTGGCTTGATCTTGTGCAGGTGACCACAGCTGCTGTGAGTTCATGAGTGCAGTGATCCTGTCATGTCCTGAACACGCTGCTTTGCTCTGGTTCAGCCCAGCCTCTGGCTCTTACAGTCTCCCCTCCCCACTTATGCAGTGGTCCCTGAGTCTTTGGAGGGGAGTTGATTTTTATAAGACAGGGTCTCACTCTGTAGCTTAAGCTGACCTAGAACTCATTATGTAGGCCAGGCTGACCCAGAACTCTTGGTAGTCCTCCCACTTCAACCTCTCCAGTGCTAGAATTACAGGTATTAGCCACCATAAGTTTAAGAAAAGAACTTTTGGAAACTGGGGAGGTGGCTCAGTAAGCATGAGGACCTGAGTTTGAATCCCCAGCACCCAAGTAAAAAGCTGGGCTGGGCATGCCTATAACTGAAGCACTGGGAGGCAGAGACAGGTAGCTCCCCAGGAGTGTGCTGCCAGTCCACCTTGATGAACCAACAAACTTCTGGTTCAGTGAGAGACCCTGTCTCTATGCAGTAGGGCAGAGAGTGACCAAGGAAAATACCGGATATCCTGCACACTCATACCACATTGTTACATGTACCACACCACACACCAAAAGAAAAGAAAGAAAGGGAGGGGCAGTTACTGTGGGAAGGATGGGAGAGACGTATCCCCAGGGAGTCCCCTACAGTTGCACTATCAGCAGGAAGGATCTCTCCTTGCCCTATCCACTGCTAATAGGCTGGAGGGTTGTGCTGCATAACTTTAGTGTCAACTTGACACACCTGGGTTGAGGGAGCCTCAGTTGGGGAATTGCCTCTATTGGACTGGCCTGTGACCATGTCTGAGGGGCATCTTCTTGATGAGTGATGAGGGAGGGCCCAGCCCACGGTGGGTGGTGCCACCCTGGGCAAGTGGGCCTGTGTTGCATAAAAAAGCAGGCTGAGTAAGGGCCAGGGGAGCAAGTCAGTAAGCAGCGTACCTCCATGGCCTGTGCTCCAGTTCCTGCTTCCAGGTTCCTGCCCTGAGTTCCTGCCTTGGGCTCCCTGATGAACTGCAACT
>NW_008332149.1:4262148-4262704 GCF_000622305.1 Nannospalax galili | reverse complement strand
GATATTTTTGGGAAGACTATGGAAGTGTTTGGAACTTTGGGCTGGAAAAGCCATTGCGTGCTCAGAGTTTGTTGCTGTGGAGCTTGGAACAGTTATGTTGAAAGAGTTGTAGATGATGGAGGCCTGGCTTGTGAAGCTTCAAAGGGAAGCAGAGACTATCAGGGCTGTTTGTGTGAGATTTCGTATTGAGAATCTGTGGGTTCTGGTCGGCTGGGCCTGAAGACTCAGCTGTAATTAAGAAGAGACCAGAACCTGAAGTAAAACCTTTGCTTTACTGGCACAATTGATGCTGGTTAGCTGGGGCTGAAAAATCAGCTGTAAGTAACAAGAGACCAGCATCACTGTGGTTGAATCTTCTGGGAGGTATTTCCTCAGCGTCAGCACACAGAGAGGACCCGCACCTCTATTTCAAGCTGGAAGCAGGACTTGGTAATGTGTAAGAGTCTCCTGCATGGTTCTGGTGTTGAAAGTGTGAAGGGGTCATAGAGAGCAGCTGAAGCTTGGCACTCTGAGAGGCCAGGAAAGGCCATAGGTGAAAGTGCAGCTTCAGTTGCAG
>NW_008332149.1:4219746-4262078 GCF_000622305.1 Nannospalax galili | reverse complement strand
AAAGAGGCCATTGGTGAAGGGGTAGCCTCAGTTTCAGTGGAGACCCCAGCTTTTTGGAGATGCCGGGACAATGGGACAACCACCAAGGACAGCAGTAGGTGTGGAATGGAGCTAGCCTGGGTCTGCGAGACGAGCTGAGTGTGCTGTGGACTTGCAGAGTCAGAGCAGTGGAGCTGCCAGAATCCTTTGGAGCCAGAAGATCGTGAGTGAATCCCAGATGTCCAGCCTTGAGCTACTTTGCTGGGCTTTGGTTTTGCTTAGGTGTGCCCGATTCTTCCCTTTGAAATAAGACAGTACTTGTTTTGGATTTTATAGCAGCTCACCCACAGTTAAGAGACTATTAAGAGACTATGGACTTCTAAGTGTTTGAATTTTTTAAGGACTGTGGGGTTTTTAAGGTTGTACTGTCTTATGTTGTGATATTAATGTTAACATCATATCTTGGGGACAAGAATTGGAAAGCTTATGGTTTAATAGTGATGCTAGAATTAATTGAATCACAGTTATCAAGTGTGCTGGATAGCTTTAGTGTCAACTTGACACACCTGGGTTGAGGGAGCCTCAGTTGAGGAATTACCTCTACTGGACTGGCCTGTGGCCATGTCTGAGGGGCATCTTCTTGATGAGTGATGTGGGAGGGCCCAGCCCACTGTGGGTGGTGCCACCCTTGGGCAGGTGGGCCTGTTTTGCATAAGAAAGCAGGCTGAGCAGGGGCCAGGGGAGCAAGCCAGTAAGCAGCATTCCTCCATGTCCTGTGCTCCAGTTCCTGCTTCCAGGTTCCTGCCCTGAGTGTCCTACCTTGATCTCCCTGATGAACTGCGACCTGGGAGTTATAAGCTAAATAAACCCTTTCCTCCCCAAGTTGGTAGTGGTCAGAGTATTTTGTCACAGCAATGAAGAACAAACTAAGACAAGGGTGTTTTGCTTAAATTGTCTTCTATACAAAATGTGTGTGTATTGATTTCCCTACACACATTGGTCTGTAGCAGACCCTTTCTTTAAGTATTTTTATTTTATGTGTATGAGTGTATTATTGTCTGCATGTGTGTGAGTGCAGTGCCCTTAGAGGTCAGAGGCATTGGATTCTCCTGGAGCTGGAGTTATGGTTGGTTGTTAGTTGTCATGTGGAATGGAACCCAGGTCCTCTGCAAGGGTGACCAGTGCTCTTAACTGTTGAGCCATCTCTCCAGCCCTAATAGCAGACACTTTCATGGTCAACATCTAGCAGCTGGAATGGTCGGATGAGGAACCATTGTGTCATCTGGGATAGGACCTTGAGAAGGCTGTGGAAATGTACCAGGTGTGAGAAGGGGCCCTTTCTTATCTCTTTAAATCCAGACAGAGTTTGCTTCTGAGTCAGGTACTTTTCCACCTACAACTGCTAGCCTTAGATTGATTCCTTTTTCCCCCTGAAGAGGAAGTAGATGTATGAGTTTTTTCCTAAAGCTGTGAGTTTAGGAGCTAAATGACCATTGATTGGGCTTATCGACCTGCTGTGTAGCAGCTTCCCTTGTGATCTAGGATCCACGCCATTCCTACATCTGCTAGGTGGAATCCTAGAGAAAGGGGTTCAGGGATGGGGAACAATGGAGAAGCTGGAGGCTGGCTATGGGTCTCTAGTACTTTCTCCAGCAGGGGAGATACAGTACAGCAGCGTGTGCCCCTTAACCATGGGCAGGCCTTGGTAAGGGGCACAGTGAGGATGTCGAGAGATGCCTTTAGATGCTCTTCTCCCAGGCCAACCTGCATGGTGCTCTGGCTGGCCTGACTTTCCTCCCTTGGTCCCTGGATGTGTGGAGGGAGCCCCATTCCAGTCCATGCATTCAGGTCCAGCAGTAAGGTTTTGTGTGTGTAGACCCCTTCCCCAAAGTAGCAGATCAGTCTCAGAGAGGGGAACTCAGGGCTTAGGTCTTTAGAGTGTTTTTTTGACCATTTAGTTCCAAGTTAATTCTCAGTAGAGATGGTGGAATTCTTACTGATTAGTCACTGGAGACTCTGAGATAAAAGGGTTTCTAAGTAGGAACCACCAACTGGGCTTTGCAACAATAAGCCTGACCTATGGTCCATCAATAACTGTGGGATGAAGGAACATGATTGTATTGGGCTGGAATAGCTCGTGTTTACAAAGACTTTCTCATGCCTTATTTCACTTAAATCTTTAAAAAACAGCTGGGTGTCTTGGCACACACCTTTGATCCCAGCACTTGGGAGGCAGAGGCAGGTCAGTATCTGTGAGTTCAAGGTCAGCCTGGTCTGCATAGTGAGTTCCAGGCCAGTTGGGACTACAGGGAGACCCTGTGTCAGAAAACAAAACAAAACAAATCTTTCAAAAACAGCCAGGCATGTTCACAATCCCAACAACTGGGAGAGGCAGGAGGGTCAAGAGTTCAAGGCCAAGCTCAAATACTTTTCAAATTTAAGGCCAATTTAAGACCCTATCTTGAAAACAAAAAGACCCCCAAATCCCCACCAAAAAGCCACTAAGGTATAGAGATTTTTACAGGAGGGAAAACAGTCTGAACAATAAGTTCTGTCTGAGGCCACTACCTGAAGAGTATAGGGAAGGACTGGAGGTCCAGGGGGCAGCTTATAGGCCAGGGCTCGCACCAATCATTCATTTTTTTTTGGCACAGCCACAAAAAGAAGCAGTGTGTCTCATGTTCTAAAACTTTCTCCAGCAGAAGCACATAGGACATCCCTTTTATTAAGGATAGTGTTTCTTGAGTAACAGGCATATCAGAGAAAGCCTCTGATGATCTGTGACTCCTGGCAGCTTATAAAGCTTGTAGGCTAACACAGACCTGGTTTTTTAAAGATTTATTTTGTTTTTATTATTTTTGTTTGTTTGGTTGTTTTTTTTTTTTTTTTGAGACAGGGTCTCCCTGTAGCCCCAGCTGGCCTGGAACTCACTATGAGGACCATACTGGCCTCATTCTTACAGAGATCTTCCTGCCTCTGCCTCCCAAGTGCTGGGATTAAAGGCATGTGCCACCACACCCAGGTTTTTTTTTTATTTTTAATCATGTGCATATGAATGGATTTGTGCATGTAAGTGCAGTCACTCAAGGAGAGGAGAAATGGGCATCAGCTCCCCTAAGCTGGAGTTACAGGCAGTTGTAAACTGCCCAATGTGGGTGATGGGATACAGGGCCTCTGCAAGAACAGTGCATGCTCTGAACTACTGAGCACCTTTGCCAGCCTTAAGATCTCTCCTGTCTTACCAGGAGACCCAGGACAAAACCTACTTTCTCTGAGGTGCTATGAATGGACTTTCATGGCAAGTGGGCCTGGCTTCTTATTCAGAATTTGCCGTCTGTTAAGTGCTCCAAACCATATAGTAGGAGAAAGCCAGTATCACAATCCAGTGGAACCTGAGAGAATTTAGAGTTTGGCTGTGTAAATGCACATGGGGCTTAAATTGACAATAATAATTCATTTACATGGCCCGTTGGACCAAACAGAAGGTTGTGGTAGGCTGTTGAAGTTCAGCTCTCTGCTGAGATGGAAGCTTTGTGGTGTCTCCTGACTGCTTGAAATGAGCCAAACCTCTTCCTCTCTGCCCGGCTCCCGGCTCCCTGGGGCATTCAATTCTACAATCACTCCTTCCCTCCATCTTTTTTCTTGGTGTCAGAAGTATTGTTAGTGAAACTCAATACCTGACCTGGGTGAAGACTCTTCTGGCCTAAAAACCCAGTTAACAGAATCTGTGTCCTACTTATAACTCCAGGGCTCAAGTCAAAAGTGCTGTGCGTTGTCGTAACTATCGTCTTTAGTTTAGACCACTGGTGGGAACTGTGGTTTGTAGGTGTCAAGTCCACTTTGTTAAGAGCACTATACCATGGAGCCAAGGTTGGAGGCCCGTTTCCAGGGTTCAGAGGGCAGTCTACTCAGTGTGGTACAGGACCAACTATGGTTGGTCTGTGCTGTCCATGTGCGTGTGCCAGCTTACACTATGCGAGGCATGCACTAGCAGGTACCCAAATTCTCTTTTTCGTACCTTGCCTCTAAGACACAAGGGTGGGGGTGTTCAGCTTTCTCCTTATTTGGGATATAAAACTTTGGGATACCTTGAATTCCAGTCATTTCTTTTTTGTAAATTTATTCATTTTTATTTTATTTTTATGTGTGAGTGCTATGTGTGCATGTGTGTAAGTGCACCCATGTCATGCAGTGTTCTCGGAGGACAGAAGCGGGCATTAGATCCCCTAGAACTGGACTTAGGACAGTTGTTAGCCGCCATGTGGGTACTGGGAATTCAACCCAGGTCCTCTACAAGAACAGTCAGTGCTCTTAACCACTGAACCATCTCTCTAGCCCCAAGTTCCAGCAATTTCTCATGTGAACCGTAGATCCCAGTTTCTTCATGAAGTCCCTCTAGGCCCTCACACACTAGTTGAATAAGACTCACTCAGGCTGGACTTGGAATCTTCATTATTTTAATTTTTTTCATTTTCTGGGTTCCCCATTGCCACCTACATTTGAAAACCATTGCTTCATAGAATATTTCTGGGCCTCCCCAGCCTTTTACATCTAAGAAAACCAAGGTCTAAGGAGGAGGTGCAGGCTGATCATGTAACACATGGGCGGAAAAGGAAGTGGGCCAGGTACAGTCTCTTTCAGTATAGCTGACCCTTTAATGCTCATACTTAAGCAGACCGGCAGCAAAGCTCAGATGTGCCCTTACATAGGCAAGCCCAGCACTCACTCAGGCCCAGAGCCTATCCTTGGGCTTCCTCTAATAATAGTGCCTTGTGCTTAACAGGACACATTTTGGCTCATTTAGGATTCTGTTTATCCTGATTTTTATTCTGTCCATCTCTTGATGTGGTGCCCTAAGATAGCCTCAGAGGATTTTCATGCAATATGCAAACAACAGGGAAGAATTAACGAATTCATTTTATAAATTAATGTAGTAAGATAAGCAATGGGAGTCCAAGCCCCAGGGCTCTTACTTCCTAATTAGATTTTGCATGTATTCCTGATGTCTTCAGCCAAAGATAAGAATAATGAGCTCAGTTGTTGGGGGGTGAGAGAGAGAGAGAGAGAGAGAGAGAGAGAGAGAGAGAGAGGTTAATATTGGCAGGCACCTGCCAGCCCCTGTCATGTGATGACATCACTTCCCCCAGCCCAGATGAGGAGGCTTCACGGGTCCCCATTACAGTCAGGATGGTGCAGGTGCTGAGTCTTGCATGAAAAATGCGGCACTGTAACTAAAAGGCTACTTCTGGACATGCCCTTGAACTTGAGAACCCTTGTGAGTGAACTGAAAAGACATGCTTAAATCACATTCAAGAGTGTTTACAAATACTACACATTTTCATAATATATATTCATATATATTAATTTTTTTCCATCTTTTTGAGACAGGGTCTTCCTGTAGCTCCAGCTGGCCTGGAACTCACTGTGTAGCCCAGGCTTGCCTTGAACTCAGAGATCTGCCTGCCTCTGCCTCCCAAGTGCTGGGATTAAAGGCGTGTGCCACCACACCCGGCTCATGTATATGAATGTGCCCTGCAACTCTGCCAGGCAGTGCTTCTTTCTTAGTGAAAGCAGGTTTTGCTCTTAGGACTCCAGCAGCAGGGGAGCAGGAAGTTCCACAGAAACATCAGTATTCCCAGTGTAGACCCTGCTAGGGCTGAAATTATTCACTGAAGTAGATTTGTTCATTATTTAGCCTGAGACTTCTTTTCAGGTGCTGCACTCACAAAGATATAATGGGTTCTTGGCTAAATGGTACGTGTGGGCTACTAATTCACAGGGATTCCAGAGGAGGGACCCCAGGACTGTCAGGAAAAGCAATCTCAGGCCAAGCAGGCCACACTGGCCATCCCTACTTTCCAGTTGGTATCAGCCAGTACCAGCCAGCAACGCCATTTTCATTTGGTCCCAAGTTCAAGACCTGTATCTTGGTGTAGGCCCTTGGGCCTGCTTTTCCTCATTCCCCGCCAGCCACAGAGGGCTTCCCACCTCTGCTCTCTCACTCACTCACTTCTCTTCCTGCCACGCCTCCCTCCCATCTCTGCCGTGCTTGCTTTCACTTCCTCATTACTCCCTGACTTTTTCCTACACATCCTGATGTGCCTTAGTTTCTCCTTTTCAGCTTCTCCTAACTTGTTGAGGCATCTCTTGCTGTGACAGTCTGCATCAGGATGGAGGAGGTGCGGCTTCGTTTCTAGCTCGGCCCACTGCTTTACCTCCAGTGTCATTCTTCCACAGCTCAGCATTTGTCACCACTGCCTGCATGACACCATGTTCCTTTCTCCCCAGACCCAGACCTAGTAGTTCTGAAAAGACCCAGGTTACATGTTGCCTCTCCCATCCAGGTCCCTGTGTGGGCTGGTTGGGGCTTCCTCCCTCTCTCCCTTTGCATTTTCACATAGCCGTTGAGCTGTGGGAGATACAAGGATCCCAGGAGGAGCCCTGCAGTCAGACTTGTCTGTGAGAGGTTGGGGAGGCGGGCAGGATGTGACAGGGGTGGGCAGTAAGGGGCTGCAGGGAAGTATAGATAGTTTGACAGATTCTACCTGGGTATGTATACATTTATACCACCCAGGTACAGAGAGTATTTTCACTACCTTACAGATCCTTCCAGAATCTTCCAGCCACCACCATCTCCTCCATGGGTGACTCTATGCTAACTGTGTCACCATCAGTTGGCTTTGTTCTTCACTTTTGGTTCCTTTGATTCTTTGGAGTCTCTTGTGCTTCTTGAGAGATGGAAGTCTCATTTGAGGTGGACCTTCTGAGCATCCCTCATCGCATGTCTTAAAAGATTCACCAGAAGGTCAGGCCTGATGACACACCTGTAATCCCAGTAACTCTGGTTGCTCAGGCAAGAGGATCACAAGTTTGAGGCCAGCCTGGGTTACATAGTGAGGCTCTGTCAGAAATAAAGAAAAAGGGAAAACCTCACCATAGTTCTGTAGGGTGCTTGTTGCCTGCTGCAATTTCTAGAAAAGGAAATGAACGCTTACAGAGGTAAGAGGATTATCTAGGCTCACAAACTCTTACTAATGGTGGTAGAGATGGACTTGGATCCTAGCTAGGCTAGCCTCTCCTGGGGAAAAGCCCCACATTTCCCTTACCTCATGGCCTTCCCTGCTTTCCAAGTAAACGTGTTTTCTGTTTATTTCATGCATCCTTAACATATTCTTTAAGTTAGTATTTCTTGTACCCCAGACTGTCCTCAAACTCAATATATAGCTAGTGATGGCCTTGAACTGGTGATCCTTCTTGCCTTTACCTCCCTAGTGCTGGTTCTATGTGGTATTTGAGTTGGAAACCAGGGCTTTGTACATGCTAGGCAAGCACTCTACCAAGCGAGCTCTATCTCCAGCCCTTTAACTTGTCTTATAAGCCCCTTATTTGCAGAGGTTTCACCTGGTTGGTTTGATAACCACTGGGGCACATCTGGTTGGTGGCAGTATGTTCATCAGAAGTTATAGATGAGGCTAGCTCAAGTTTGCTAACTGCCTGGCTCTGAAGAGTATACAGTGGCTGAAGAAACAGTAAGTCCTAGGCAGTCCCCCAAAACATATAACAGGACTATGCAAAACCTAACTTAAAGGGAAAGGAAAGATGCCTGTCCCAGTTAGAGCAGGCATGTCATGGCAGAAGGTTTCTTTCTTGCCTCTTGCCTGCTCCCTATGGTGCATGCTTTCTGTCAAGAATTGGGTTCTGACTGTGAAGCCTGGATCCACTCCCCACTCTTGGGTGACCTGAGAGTTAAGCAGGCTAAAATAATGCTGCTGCCCTGAGCACGTGGGTATTCTAATCTGAGAGTACCAAGTGCCTGCCTGCCCCTCTCCCCAAGGACACAGTGACAACCTTGCCTTTCCTGTGTTTTGGAGGCCCTCCCAGAGGCAAGGTCTCAGCAGGAGGGGGGTGGTAGATGAGCCTGAAAGGGCCAAATTCCAGGGCCAGCCACCTGGTGCCCAGAGTATACATACATAGAACTGTGGCAGAATTATGATCTCTTCACTCAAAATGCAAATCATCCCTCAGGGTCTGTCCTTGGCTTTTGACCAGTTCTAAAGCAATAGAAATTGCTTTCTGTGAGTTCACAGAACCCCAGCCTATGGCATTTGTTTGACATTCGGAGAGATACCTCGCTAAGGAAGGCCCACTCTTAAATACCGACCTACTTGGAGATATATGCGGCACAGCAAAGTTCCCCTCTTCTGGGGGAGGACTCTTCTGCTCAGGAGATGGTGGGGGGCTGAGCTGCACAGTGTCTGCTTGATGAGAGCTGTCATTGCCCAGTGAGTGGCTGGCTGGCCTTGGTGACTGAAATAAGATCTTCCCCTTGTGCTACATCTGGAATTTGGCCTTCTCAAGAGTCCCAAAATAGCCAGTCTACTAAAGGGAAAATTTCATGAGAGGACACGAGAGGGACCCCCAACTGCTCCTCACTTAAGCAAGCTTTGCTGTACTAAAGAAAAGAGAATTGTTCTGTGATACTTTTAAAGCATGGAAAGAAAGCTGTATTTGAACCACTGACATAGCCGTAGAGACCACTGCAACAGGTAGAAGAGAAAGAGATGGTGCTCAGGTCTCGGTTTATCATGAACAAGGCTCAGGGTGAGGCGTGTGGAAAGAAAGTTACTCAAAGGAGAAATTTTCTCAAAGGCAAGGGGGATTCTGACTAACCCAATCTAACAAGATTCTCTTTTTCAAAAAGAAAATGTTTATTTAATGTGTATGAGTGTTTTGTCTGCATGCATGTAAGTACATCATGTGCCCAAGAAGACCAAAGGAGAGTGTCCAATCTTCTGGAACTGGAGTTAAGGATGGGTGTCAGCCACCATGTGAGTTCTGGGACCTGAACCCAGGTCCTCTGGAAAAGCACTAAGTGCTCTTACCTGCTGAGCCCTTTCTCCAGCTCCCTTGTGAGAATTCTTAAGAAGGAAAACCAGGAAGACTAGACATCTTCTGAGGAAGATTGGAAATGGGGTAGAACCAGGAACCTGCTTAAATATCCAGGGTGATCAGCTACAAAGGAGGGGCTTCTGGTGGACTTTACTTAGCAGTTCTTTTGCTAAAACTGGATTTTACAAGGGAGTACCCAGATGGGCCTAGGAGACGGTCCAGCCATGCAAAGACCCTTGTGATTTGGCCTCATACAACTGGCTCAATTAATCCCTGGGTTTCATTCCCCTCCTATACTACTTCTGTATTCCAGTATACCCCCCTTTCTTGCGGTTTGTTCTAAAAATATTCACAAGGAGTTAGACACACACACACACACACACACACACACACACACACACGCTACTTCTCCATAAAGATTTCCAAACTGTATTCTCAGTTTAGTCCCAATACAAACTATGGTTGGGAAACTACAAGGCCTTTTTGGAAGCAAAGAAGCTTGCTGTAATTTAGTATTGGAATTGATTCTTCCCTGGGGATCACTTTCTGGCTCGGGTCTCTGAGGATTTTGCGGGGCAGTTAGCTACTTTCCTGTACTACTGCGCCATAGTCACCTAGGTCTCCCTATCATTAGTGTGGGACATTGGGACCTCTCTTGTGTTCAACAAACACCTTGACTCCCTGCTTTTTCCTAATGCCCCTTAGATAAAGTACTGATCACACTGCAGACTGTAGGAAATGTGGGAGAAGCACAGCCAGTGGAATAGCCTGGCCCCTTTGCTCAGTGAGCTTGGCTAAACTGTGGGGCCCAAGTTACTCTGGTAGATCAGAGCTGTCTGCACCTCTGTTTCCTCTTCAGGGGCTTTCTAGCCATTTTCTAACCAGTCCATGTTTCTCCCCATTTTATTTTAGGAAACTCCATCCTCTGCCAACGGCCCTTCCCGGGAAGGTTCCAGGCTGTTGCCCGCTAGGGAAGGCCATCCTGTATACCCTCAGCTCCGACCAGGCTACATTCCCATTCCTGTCCTCCATGAAGGCTCTGAGAACCGACAACAGCCTTTCCATGCCTATGCCCAGCCTGGGCCACAGCGATTCCGAACTGAGGCAGCAGCAGCTGCTCCTCAGAGGTCCCAGTCACCTTTGCGTGGTGGCATGGCAGAAGCCACCCAGCCAGATAAACAATGTGGACAGGTGCCCGCAGCTGCAGCAGCTCAGCCTCCAGCTGCCCATGGTCCTGAGGTAAGGAGAAACCTGACTTATCTGAGGCCAGGTATCCAGTAGCACAGAGGGCTCCAGGGCCCAGCCTGAAGCATCAGATGTCCTTGTTTGCAGGAGCAGTTTGCTAGTCCCACAGTGTCCCAGGTATCTCTGGGCTGTTTTTCTCATGGCTAGGCGTCACATAACTTATTTTTGAGTAAAAGAATTGGGACTGTGCAGCACTTGGGAGGCAGAGGTGGCAGATCTCTGTGAGATCAAGGCCAGCCTGGTCTACATAGTGAGTTCCAGGACAGCTGGGGCTACAGGAAGACCCTGTCTCAAAAAAGACTAAATATATATATATATATATATATATATTCTGTTCTGTTCAGTTCAATCCGTATGAATGAACATCAGTCACTTGGAGCTATGCTGGTAATGAAATCAGGACTGCATCTCTGCCTTCAGAATGTCCTGCACTTACCGAGCCCAAGTCGCAAGGGCAGCAGCTTTAGAAATGGGCTTGAGCAGCTCAGCACTTAGGGGTACATTAATTGCTAGCGAATATTGCTCATCTGGTTTTGAGTTGAGATCTGTGGCCAGCTAACCTGGGAGTAAGCAGTAAGCCCTCATTGTCTTCCTGCTGCACGTCATTCCCTGTGTCCACTGGTGTTCTTGAGCACAAACCCTTTTTTCCTGGCTTTGTCAAGCGTCCTGATTGCCTCTCAGCTTGATTCTGAGTCTTGTTCTTCACCACTGCTTGGGGGTGGAAAGCCGTAGTTCATGTGGTCTAGTGGAGGCCTTGCTCCTTCCCTAGAGGTGTAGTTCCCATGATATTTCCTTGTGCAAGCCAACATGTCACAGCAATCAGAGGAATCTTAGCAAATTTAAGTTAACAAAGTCCTTAGGAGCCACCTGGGGTTAGGTTTGCCTCACTTTTAAGGTAGCATGGAAGTGAAGGGCCTGGCCTACTTTTGGACACAGGCAGCTACCAAGGTGATCCATTGCATTCTCTGTAGATGAGCAGAGAAAGGGTTATGAGGAAAGGAGGAGGAGGTATTTAGTAACAACAAACACAGTGGACCTGAGCCCTGCCTATGCACACTGCTGCCTGCCCAGGCATGTGCACTGATGAGTTCATTTCATGTTCAAAGCAACCCAGTGAGGCAGGCAGGCTGTTCTTCACATTTCAGGTGAGGCTGTTGAGCTATGAAGGGCTTGAACCCAGGCCTTTTTATTCCACAGCTCTCAGAGCCTTGCACAGGCGAGGCAAGTACTCTGCTAGTGAGTGTCCTCAGCCTTCTTGGTTCTTAATACTACATTTTTGTTGTTGGTAGTGCTGGGGATTGAACCCCGGGCCTTACAGAGGTACACACATAGCCCTATCCTCAGATTTTGAGAATGGAAGAGTTTCTAAGTGGGAAGCTTTAGGAAATGTGTTGTCTTGGCTAGGTGCCTAGAGGAAGTTTGGAACGCCAAGACAGCGGGGTTATTCATGGCACTGTTCCCTCTGTCCTTTGTCTCTTGTAGCGGTCTCAGTCTCCAGCTGCCTCTGACTGCTCATCCTCGTCCTCCTCAGCCAGCCTGCCCTCCTCTAGCAGGAGCAGTCTGGGCAGTCACCAGCTCCCCAGGGGCTACATACCCATCCCGGTGATACATGAACAGAACATCACCCGGCCAGCAGCCCAGCCCTCCTTCCACCAAGCCCAGAAGACCCACTACCCAGCTCAGCAGGGTGAATACCAGACCCACCAGCCTGTGTACCACAAGGTCCAGGGGGATGACTGGGAACCCCGGCCTCTGCGGGCAGCATCCCCGTTCAGGTCACAGGCCCGGGGTGCATCCAGCCGGGAAGGTTCTCCAGCCAGAAGCAGCACGCCAGTTCACTCCCCATCGCCTATCCGTGTGCACACCGTGGTCGACAGGCCTCAGGTATGGGGGAGTCCGTGGTTGGTTGCAGTGCAGGTGGCTGTGGCAGGGGCTGAGGAGTTCCGTTGATGCCTTGGGCTTCCTCACTAGCCCTGTCTAGACAGCCTAGGTACAACTGGAGAAAAGTGGGATTTCAGAAATTGCTGGTCCTTGATAAAAATGCAGGACAGGGTCTGTTAAACCCTCAATACTTTCGGCAGCTTTTGCTCAGCTCATGGCTTCCCACTGCAGCTGCCCTAGGGACAGAGGAGAGAGCTTGGCAGTGCTGTCTGTTGTCACTCTTACACTTGGGTCTGTTCCTTAGTGCCCACCACACATTTCTGAACCCCTCCAGGCCCTGACTCACACCCTAGACACAGTCTGGTTTCTGGTCTAATATGTAGAATGTTTCCCTTCTCTATTCTCTAAGTCATTCTGTCACTCCCTCTGGGCCTTTGCTCAGGCTGGACTGGCTCCATGAATCACCTGTACAGTCCTCTCATCTCCCTGCCCTCTAAGGGGTCAGCCAGGCCAATTCCTTTCTCATGATGCCTTGCGTGGGCCCCTTTTGGTTCAGCATGTGATTATTCTGCTCATGCCAGATGGTCCTCTTAGTTCTTCAGCTCTGAACCTGACAACAAGGGACCATGCTTGATACCTTTCTCTTCCCTCTACAGTAGAGTCCTGTGGTCCCTGGCTGATGCATTTGGCCAATGGTGGGTAGGAAGCCATCCTGGCCTGGTGGAGGTCATGGATATATTCTCCATTGGTCCCTCTGACTGCAACTTGACCAGCTGAATTATTCTTTACCACAATAAAAAAAGATTTATGTCTATTATTTTAAATTATGTGTATGTGTGTGTGAGTGCAGGTGTCCTCAGAGGCTAGAGGCATTGGATCCCCCTTGGGCTGGAATTACAGGCAGTTAGGAGCCACCAGACATGGGTGCTAGGAATTGAACTCGAGTCCTCTGGAAGAACAGTATATACTCTTAACCACTAAGCCCATCTCTGCAACCCTTTACCACAGTTTTTAAAAGGAAATCCTCTATGAGTAAATGTGGGGTATTCTTTTACTAAAAGGAGAGAATACATTCATCTTTAGCTTGTGTGTGTGCGCGCGCATGTGTGTATGTGTGATGTGTGTTCCATAGGTGTGTGTGTGCTTATAGATGCCCATGGTTGACGTCAGGTGTCTTCCTCATTGCTCTCCATCATATATATTGAAGCAGGGTCTCTCCCGTGAACACAGAGCTTGCCAATACAACTGGACTGGCTGGTCAGCTTACTCTGGAGGGATCTCATTTCTGCCTCCTAAGTACTGGAATAACAGGTGGACCACCATGCCCATCCAGATTACATGGGTGCTGTCATGCTTACACAGGAAGCTCTTTACCTGCTGAGCCATCTCCCCAAGCACTATCATTAGCTTTTTAATTTGGAAACAATTTCAACCTTTCAGAAAAGTTGTAAGACTTATGCAAAGACATCCCACGTGTCCTTCACCCTAAGTTCACTGTTTTGTTTATTTGGGTTTTGGGGGTAGGGGCAGAGTCTCCTGCAGCCCAAGCTGGCTTCAAATTTGCTGTATATCTGAGGATGACTTTGAACTTTTTTTTCCTTTTTGGTCTTTTTGAGACAGGGTCTCCCTGTAGCCCCAGCTGTCCTGGAACTTGCTATGTAGACCAGGCTGGCCTTGAACTCAGAGATCTACCTGCCTCTGCCTCCCAAGCGCTGGGATTAAAGGCGTGTGCCACCATGCCCAGCTGACTGACTTTGAACTTTTTGGAAGACTTTTTTGACTTATTTATTTATTTTATGTCTATTAGTGTTTTGTATGCATGCATGTATGTATACCTGTGTCATGCAATTCCCA
The DNA here is from genome assembly GCF_000622305.1 of Nannospalax galili. Lineage (NCBI taxonomy): Eukaryota > Metazoa > Chordata > Mammalia > Rodentia > Spalacidae > Nannospalax > Nannospalax galili. The sequence goes on along the minus strand of NW_008332149.1, from coordinate 4,248,230 downwards.
TGGAGGTCAGAAGAGACTGTTGGATCCCCTGGAACTGCGGTTACAAATGGTTGTTAGCTGCCATATGGGTGCTGGGAACCAAACGAAGGTCCTCTGTAAGAACAGTCAGTGCTCTTAACCACTGAGCCATCTCTCTCCAGCCCTGATTTATTGATTGATTGATGATTGATTGATTAATGATTGATTGATTGATGATTGGTTGGTTGGTTGGTTGGTTGGTTGGTTGGATTGAGACAGAGTCTCACATAGCCCAGGCTGGCTTCAAACTTGCTAAATAGCTGAGGATGACTTTGAACTTCAGTCCTCCTGCTTCCATGTTCTAATTACTGGGATTACAGGGGTGCACCACCATGCTGGGTTCATGTGGTACTGAGTATCGAGCCCTGAACCTTATATACTCTAGGCAAGCACTCTGCTCAATGAACTACATCCCAAGGTCACTGTTAACGCTTGCTGCATTTGCTGTCATTTCTTCTTTCTGTACATCATCTACATATTTTAACTGGGTGAGGCTTACTGGAAAATATTGTGCCCTTTTTCACCTCTAAATACTTCAGCAAATATTTTCCTAAGAAACAGACAACCACCATAGAATGACCAGACTGAGGACACTTAATATTCTTACAATAGCATCATCCAGGATACTGATCACTTTCCAGTCTCCTTCACGGCACTTTCCCATTTTGGGATTCAGTCCAGGACTGTGAGCACTGCCTTTTGATGTCACTTCTCTTTAGTCTCTGGAATTGTTCCCCAGCCTTTCAATGCTTTCATAACCTTGACATTTCTGAAGAGTGCAGGATGCTCTCTCCTGTGTTTCTCCTTCCACAGCCTTCCACTGCTTTTAAAACCCAAAGCAGGGTGGAGGTTTGATGAGTGGCGAGGGCTGATGCTTGACAGAGACCATGTAGTGGGAAAGGAGGAGGCTGCCAGTGCTAGATAGCTATGCCACTCCTGAATGCAGTAACCCTGGGAAAGAGTGCCCATTGTCTCCCACAATGCTGCTTTCACCTCTATTAACCTCCACCTCAGGAGCCTCCCTTTTACATCTTGTTTAAAGCCTTTTAGAGGCTTTCAAGGATTTGATTTATCTGACCATTAAAGTAGAATTAATATTTTTGCTTGGGAATGCTTTAGAATTGCCATCACTTGTCATTTATTCCCCAATTGATGAAACTGGGACGTGCAAGATTTTTAGAGATACTGGATATTTGCTTAGATGCTAGAAGACCATGCAGTTCCTATTTTAAGTATAGTTCATGTTTTAAAAATATGACTGTGGCCTCCAGTCCCGGGAAGGACTGTGCAGCCTGCGCAGAGGTGCTGCATTGAGGTCGAGTGCTGGGCTCAGTGTACGGAAGCCAAATTCTTTTCAGGTTGACTTTTTTAATTTGTTTTTGTTTTATTGAGACAAGGTCTCCCTGTAGCCCTGGCTGGCCTGGAACTCACTATGTAGACAAGGCTGGCTTCAGGCTCACAGAGATCTGCCTGCCTCTGAGTGTACCACCATGGCTGGCTTGGGTTAACTATTTTGAACATCTTGCTTATTCTCAGAAAAATTACCTGAGTCTGGGCAGAAACCTCTAGGTTGTCACAGATCTAAAAAAGAAAAGCATTTCTTTCTAGAACAGGAGATGAAAAGGTCATCCGTGAGACGAGCTGGACAGCAGAAAAAAGGAGGAACCCAAGGCAGTGACTGGCTGCGCCCTGAGTTGGAATCAGGATCTGCTCTGAATAAATCCCACTCAGTAGCTAGCATGCTGTTTTCAGTTTCGGAAAATTATATTGACTTGCTTTTCCTTGCCATAAGAATATCATCTATAGAAAAACTGAGTCCAGGGAACAGACGAGTAGCTCAGAGTAGTCACTGGAAGCTTAGCAAATAATTTCATCATATACGTGATTGATACCAAGCTTTTATTTTGGCTATTGACTGACCTTTTAAATCTTTTTATGAAAGTCATTTTCTGCACAAGCAAGATGGCTCAGTGGATAAAGGAGCTTGCTGTGCAAGCCTGGCGATCTGAGTTCAGTCCCCAGAACTGACATAAAGGTGGAAAAGGAAAATTGACTCCACAGTGTTGTCCTCTGACATCCACATGCACACTGTAACATGTGCATCCACATATACATGTAATCATACACATAACTTGGACAGCTTTCTTTCTAATTGGCTACAAATTGATGCCTGTGACTTCATCTAGTTATTAACAGTTCCTTTGTGTCCTCTTTTCTCAGCAACCCATGACCCACCGGGAGCCTCCACCAGTTGCCCAACCTGAAAACAAAGTAGAGAGCAAGCCAGGCCCATCTGGACCAGATCTCCCTCCTGGACACATCCCTATTCAAGTGATCTGCAAGGAGGCAGATTCTAAGCCTGTTTCCCAGAAGCCGCCCCCTCCTGAGAAGGTGGAGGTAAAGGTATCCTCTGCCCCGATTCCTTGTCCTTCTCCAAGCCCTGCCCCTTCTGCTGTCCCCTCTTCTCCCAAGAATGTGGCTGTGGAGGAGGAGGCGGCCCCCAGTCCTGCTCCTGCAGAAGCTGCACCCAGATCAGAAGCTGAGGCTCCGCCCAAACATCCAGGCGTGCTGAAAGTGGAGGCCATTCTAGAAAAGGTGCAGGGGCTAGAGCAGGCAGTAGACAACTTTGAAGGCAAGAAGACTGACAAAAAGTACCTGATGATCGAAGAGTATTTGACCAAAGAGCTGCTGGCCCTGGATTCCGTGGACCCCGAAGGCCGGGCTGACGTCCGTCAGGCCAGGAGAGACGGTGTCAGGAAGGTTCAGACCATCTTGGAAAAACTAGAGCAGAAAGCCATTGATGTCCCAGGTCAAGTCCAGGTCTATGAACTCCAGCCCAGCAACCTGGAGAGCGATCAGCCGCTGCAGGAAATCATAGGGATGAGTGCCCCAGCGGCCGACAAGGGTAAGCAGAACCCTGGAAACGAAGATCAGCAAACTGAAAGCCAGCAGCCAGAAGCCAAAGCAGCCGCGGCTCCAAGTCCCAGCAGCGCGGCAGACTCAACTGGCAACCCGGCACTGTAGTCTCCCCTGAGTAGAAATCAGCCTGGGAACTGATGGTGTGCTGTAGGGACTTCTAAGTTGCATGCACTGCAGGGACTTGCAGTCGGTTGGTTTTTATTTCGCATAGACTCTTGGTACGCAGTAACTTGGGGTGGAGGTCAAACACTAATAAAAGGGCTGAAAGAAAAATGATGCTTTTCTTCTATAGTCTGTAAAAATAAGGAAGTTGCTTGTTTTCAGAAGCTTAACCCTGTTGCTTGTTTGGGAGCCCTGTCTGTGCATGGGCTACATGTGTTAGCCACAGTTGTGAGCTGTCTTCCTGTAGCTCTGAACTGAAGGAGTTCTGAGAGGGGGATAGTCAATTTCCCATCACGTAAATATGAAATCTGTTTTTGAGAAATGTTGCCATTTTAATAGGATGATTTTCAGCTCATCATTCAAATATCTAACTTTAGCTAGAATGAGATGTGTAAGGAGCCATAGGATTATCTATGTGTTGAATGGCTTTAATGTTACATTTGGGGGAAGAAAAAGAAAATAAAGCAATTATATAACTCACAGTGGTTTCTGTGATTTCTGAAAGTTTGAAAAGTAGCATCAAGATTGTACCAACACTGGAGAGATGGCCCGGTGGGTAAAGTTTAGATCCCCAGCTCCCATGGAAAAAGCTGGGCACAGCAACACCCACTTATAATCACAGCACTGGCGAGGTAGAGACAGAGGAGCTCTGGGACTCTGGTCAGCCAACCTAGCAGAATCAGTGAGCTCCAGGTTCAGTGAGAGACCCTGACTCAAAAAATGAGGTAGTGAGCAATTGAGGAAGACACCCCGTGTTGACCTCTGGCCTCCACACATAGGTGTGTGCGCGCACACACACAAGAAAACACATACAAGAAGATTGTTCCTAACAGTCGAATAAATGACAGATAAATGTTCAAGTCTGCTTTGGGATCTCTACCTGTCTGGCTCCTGTGAGAGTGAGTCTTGGTTATTTTTGAGTCTCATACAGCTAGAAGTTGAGGACTCAGGGTTGTGGGCTCAGGTGGTGGAATGTGCTCGCTGTGTTTCTTAAGATCACCTTGGTGGCAGTCAAGGTACTTCTTGGGCAGCATTCTTACCCACATGGCTTCAGGCCTTACCACAGGGCTGAGATGGTTTGTGTGTGCACAGGGAAGCCAGTTCTCTCTGTTACCAAAGTGCTGTGTGGAGTTTGGGTCATTAGGGCTTGGAACTGTGCTCTGAGTCTTGGGGTATCCTTAACTGATACTTCTGAGTCACCAAGCTGGATGAGACCAGGTTTCTCCCCACAGACTGGGTTCCTGGAAGCCTCTGGGGTTATGGGCCAGCTGTACTCAGACGATACTAGGTAGAATTTCTTTCTGTGCCAGTGCATTTAAAGCTTGGGAGGGGCCAGCAAGATGACTTAGTAGGTAGGTAAAGGCACCTGTTGGCAAACCTGACAATCTGAGTTCAATCCTGAGGATCCACATGGTGAAAGGAGAGAAGTGACTCCTACAAGTGTTCTTCTAACCTCCACATGCATACCATGGCACACATACATTTGTGCTTGCACACACACATACACAGAATAAATAAAAATGTAATAAAATTAAAGCCTCAGGAAAGATCGTAACCCCCTCAGTGTGATGTGCCAGTCAGTCTCTGTCTCTCTTTGTCTCTCTCTGCCTGTCTCTCTCCCTTACACTCTCCTCTCTTCTACTCTTCTCCCTCTCACCTCTCCTCTCTTTTCTCCCTCTCTCTTTCCCTTCGACTGCCCTCTCCTCCCCTTTCCTCTCTCTCTTCTCTTCCACCCCCTTTCCCCCTTTCTTCCCCTCTCCTCCTTCCTCTCTCCTCTCCCCATGCCAAAGGAAGAGAGGGACCCGAGACATTAGAACATCAGTGAGTGCTGATTAAGAGCCCTGAGCAGAGTTCCTCATGACTGTGCTGGGTTTAATACTGGTGCCTGACGGTGATGCACAAAAATACACACCGCTGTACTTGCCACTCTGAGAAAGGCTGAGGTCATTCCTATGGGAGCCTGCCAGCCTCATTCCTGAGTGAACTCCCTTGGGGAGGACAAGCCGGCATGCTTCTAGAAACTCAAATGTAAGTAGAGGAAGAAACCTCCTGAGTGTAGGTTTTTCCATGCCAGTTCTGTCAATGAGATCTGAAGCCTCATATGCTAAGCAAGCACTGAGCTACAGCCCCAGTCTGATCATGTTTTTAAATGGGCCAAGGGCAGAGTGGAACATCTATGCTTAATTCATTCCAAACATTAAGATTCCTTGAATGGTTACTGACTTAGGTTGATAGTATTTTTATCACTAAACATCATAAGTAGCTCTTTTATATGGTTGGACTACTTTGAGGGCTGGAGAGATGGCTCAGGGGTTAAGAGGATTGGCTGTTCTTGCAGGGGACCAGGGTTTGGTTCCCAGCACCCACATGGTGGCTAACAACTGTCCATGGCTCCAGTTCTGAAGGATCCAGCGCCCTCTTCTGACCTCTGCAGGCATTACATGACCTCTGGTGCATCTACATCCATGCAGGTAATACACTCATACACCTAAAAATAATAAAATATTTTATAATATGGTTGGAATACTTTCAGCTCTCCAAGTTAGAGGTAATGTGGACATTGAGATGGGTTATTGTGGTGGTTTGGATGAAAATGTCCCACATAGGCTCCAAGTGTTTGGACATTTTGTCCCCAGATGATGGCACTGTTTTGGGAGGTTTTAGAAGGTGTGGCTATCCTGCAGGAAGCACATCACTGGGGGTGGGCATAGAGATTTCTTAAGCCTTGCCAGATCTCCAGTCGCTCTCTTGCTTCCTGTACCTGAGGGATGATGTGAGAGCTTAGCTTCTGCTGCTCCTGCTCCAGCCACCTCCAGCCACCACGCCTCCCTGCCATGACGGACTGTAATTCCCCTGGAACCGTAAGCGCAAATAAACTCTTCCTTCTATAAGTTGTTTTGGTCAGTGTTTCTATCACAGCAACATGAAAGTGACTGATACAGTTATTTAGACTGATTTGGTCCCTGGGTCTTACATGGGGACCAAGCAAGTAAAAGCAAGGCTTTTACTAAGGTAACTGTTGTGGCCTTTGTAGGAGTTGGGGGGCAGGTACCCTGCTGACTATCTAGTGAGTGTCAGGGAACCTTGTTTCATTAAACCTAAACTCCAGTTTCAGTAGTTAGAGAACACTGTAGTTAAGACCACAGCCTTTAGTCACTCAGAGTTCAAATCACAGCTTTACTGTATGTATAAAAGATTTAAGACAGTGACCAGTTACAGAGTCTTTCCTTCCCCAGGTTTCTCATTTGTAAAATGGAGAAATGATAAATGAATTCCGACATGCAAAGAACTGAATGTGATTCATGGCAGATGACAATAGTTAGTTGTAATTAGCATCATTTAACAGATGAAACAGGAAATGCTGGCTATACAGCCAGGAGCAGACAGGATTTGAATTCGGATCCACCACCTCAGTCTCAACATAGCATTCATGATCTAGAGCTAAGTGAGCTCTGGTGGCTGTATTAGTTATTTTCTCATTGTGTGACAAAATACCTGACACAGGTGATGGAAGGAAGGAAGGAAAGGGGTAGGGAGGGAGGGAGGGAGGAAGGAAGGAAGGAAGGAAGGAAGGAAGGGGAAAGAAGGAAGGATTTATTTTAGCTCACAGTTTCAGGGTACAGTCCATCATGGTGGGGAAGCCATGGTAGCAGGAGCTGAGGTACCAGCCACATTTTGTCTACAATTAGGCAGCAGAAAAAGGGTGAATGCTGGTGCTCACCTTGCTTTCTCCTTTTTACTATCTTGGACCCCAGCCAGTGGAATGGCACCACCCACATTTAGAGTGGATATTCCTAGTTCAATTCACCTAGTCTAGAAACTCCCACAGATAGGGCTGGAGAGTTGGCTCAGCACTTAAGGGCATGGCTGCTCTTACAGAAGACCTGGATTTGATTCCCAGCACCCACATGGCAGCTAACAATCATCTGTAACTCAAGTTGCCTGGGAATCTGATGCCGATGCCCTCTTCTGACCTCTTTTGGCACTGCATAACACAGGTACACATACATGCAGGCAATATACTCATACACATAAAATGAAAATAATAATAATAAAAAGGAAACTCACAGATGTGTCCAAAAGTTTGTTCCCATGGTGATCTGGTTTACTGTAGGAAAGCACTATGTACTGGTGGGTAAGAGCCATACTTCAGAGGTTGAATTTGGACCTTTTTATGGATTAGTGCTATGTGGTGCAATGCTGGACATCAGTGCAAAGTTGAGCAGCTGATGAAAGCCATAGCTTGGGTTAGCTAGGCCATCACGAGAGGAAAATGGTCAGTTCTACAGTGCTCTGGGTTGCTAAACCCAGAACATTCAGCAGATTTGTGACATACATGCATTTTCTTTATTTAAATATTTAATTATGGGGCTCAGCAGTTAAGAGTACTGGCTGCTCTTGCAGAGGAACTGGGTTTGGTTCCCAGCATCCACTTGGCAGCTAACAAGCAACTGTAACTCCAGTTCCAGGGGATCCAAAGACCTCTTCTGGCCTCTGTGGGCATTGCACACATGTGGTGTATTTACCTACATGGAGGTAAAATACTCGTACACATTTTATATTTATTTATAAATAAAATACAAAAAAATTTCTTAAATATTTTATTTATTTATTTATTTATTGGTCTTTTTGAGACAGGGTCTCCCTGTAGCCCCAGCTGGCCTGGAACTCATTATGTAGACCAGGCTGGCCTTGAACTCACAGAGATCTGCCTGCCTTTGCCTCATGAGTGCTGGGACTAAAGGTGTATGCCACCACACCCACTTTAATATTTATTTTATTTTAAACTAAGCATATATGTGTGGGGGTATGTGCATGTCAGTACAGTTGCTTGCAGAGATCAGAAGGGGACATTGGATCCTCTGGAGCTGGAGTTATAGGAGGTCATGAGTTGCAAGGCTTGTGTGCTCTTAACTGCTGACTCATCTCTGCAGCCCCTGCATTTCCAATTTATGACATAGTTGATGTGTGATGGATTTATTGGCATATTAGACAGCTTTAGTTTTCAACTTGACATATCTGGGTAGAGGGAATTTCAATTGATAAATTTCCTCCATTGAATTGGCCTGTGACCATGTCTGTGGGGCATTTTCTTGTTTGTTGAGTGATGTGGGAAGACTCAGCCCACTGTGGGCAGTACTACCCCTAGGCAGGAGGTCTTGTGTTGTATAAGAAAACAGGCTGTGCACAGACCTGGGGAGCAAGCCAGTAAGCAGTGTTCTTCCATGATCTGTGCTCCAGGTCCCTGCCTTGAGTTCCTGCTTTGGCTTCTCTCAGTGATGAACTGTAACCTGGGAGATGTGAGGTAAAATAAACCCTTTCCCCCCCAAGCTGGTTTTGGTCAGTGTTTTCATGACAGTAATAGAAAGAAACTAAAACAACTGGCCCAAAGCGGAGGAGCATCTGTTAGTGGCGGTGTCTACACTGAAAGCCACAGGCAGACTACAAGCAGCCTGTACCCTGGGTGTGGTTCCGAGCATTCTGTTGTGTCCCTCTTTCTTCCTCTCACTTTCATGCTCCCCTCCTCCGTCTGTTCCTACCCTGCAGTCCCTGTGGTGTCTCCTGAGGCCCAGCTTGCTGTGAATCCTCCTCATTTGGACCTTATGCCCCTTCTCTTGCTTTCCTCAAACTCCTCTGGTCCTTCACCTAATTGCCAGTGCCCCATTGTTTTCTGGCTCTTTAAATATCCTTAGTCCTATCCTTGGCAAGACTGAATTCCTAAGGGGAGGCAGACCCACCTGACACTTATTCCCAGTGTTGCCCAGGTCAGGTTGCACCCTGAATGGCCAGGGAGCTCCCAGCACTCGCGAGGCAGAGGCAGGCAGATCTGTGAGTTCAAGGCCCCTCTGATCTTCATAGCAAGTTCTAGGCCAGCTGGGAGACTCTGTCTCAAAAAAGACCAAAAGAAAAAAAAAAAAAGATTTTGAATCTTACCTTTGAATGGCTCCATAGCAGAGCTTCTGTCTCAGCACCATACAAACTCACAGTCCTTTGACTTAGATCTTAGGGATCCATGGCAAAATGGCTTTATTTTTTTTCAAAATGGGTATTTTTATTTCTGTTTTGTCGTTGTTTTGTCTCACTGGGTCATCCAGGCTAACCTCAAACTCACAGTGATCCTCCTGCCTCACTAGGATTATAGGCATGAACTGCTACACCTATTATCAGCTTCCTCTTGCAACCCTAGAAGTGTCTCCTATCTCTGGGCTTGTCACCATCATCTATGAAAGGTGGACATCTGGGGCTAGTGAAATGGTTCGGTGGGTAAGGGGGCTTGCCACCAAGCTTAGGGATCTGAGTTCAATCCCTGGAACCTACATGGTAAAAGGAGAGAACTCATCCCCACAAAGTTGTCCCCTGACCTCCATGTGCAGCACATGAACACATGCACACACAAATAAATAGCTGTTAAAAAGGGAGGGGGGCTGGAGAGATGGCTCTTATGGGGACTGGAGTTCAGTTTCCAGTACCCACATCTGGCAGGGTCAGTTTACAACTGCCTGTAACCCTAGCTCCAGGGGAGAGGGCTAGAGTTATGATTAGGGTTAGGTTAGGTTAAGTGTTCTGTTTTCAGTTAGATTTACAGCTTGGATTACTTTTAGGTTTAGGTCTAGGACTAGGGTTAGGGTTAGGGTTAGAGGCAGCTAGACTTACATGTAGTGTTAGGTTTAGGTTTAGCATTAGGGTTAGGCTTAGGGCTAGGGTAGGGATTAGGGCTAGGGTTAGGGTTATGATTAGGGGTTAGGATTAGGATTATGTTTAGGGTTAGATTTGGGTCTTGGGTTATGTTTGGGTTATGTTTAGCCTCTGCAGGCTCCTGCACTCTGTAGACACACACACACTCTCTTAAATTTTTTTTTAAATTTTTTAAAAATAAGAAAAGTGTGCATCTCCCATTGGCCTGGTGGGTGGACTAGGGATTCCTGTAGGTGTGCACTTGTGATCACTGTGGCTTTTGCCCTTGGTATTTCTCTTTCCCTCCCAGCCTGGAAGCTTAGCCAGAAACTCCATTGTGGGCTGTGGATTCCTTACAAGCCCCTGTGAGTGACCCCGCCTGCCTGAAGCTCTGTAACATTATACAAATGTAATCATATGCCAGTGACCAAGATTCAGGCCTGCAGTTTATTTTGGGATGTGCAGGAGCCTGGGGGAAAATGCTGAAACATGTCTTAGTCACTTGGGCAAACACCTTTCTTTCCATGTCCCAGCATGTTTTGAACTTTGAGGGAGCAGAGAAAAAGCTCCAGCAGGCCCACACTCCCACTGGGCCTGTGCCACCTGCCACATCCTCCCAGCTCTGAACTGCTGCTCTGAGAGCAGGGCTAGATTTAACCCTGGGACACCCTAAACATGAAAAAAAAATCTGCGGCGCCTCCATCAATACATAATTCAAACTAAAAACCACAGTAATCCCCAAGAAAAGCGTAAAGAGGATCCTAATTCCTCATGTTATACCTTGTTGACTTTTAGAAAATTGAAAAATTTCTCCAAGCCAGGGATGGTGGCACACGCCTTTAATCCAAGCACTTGGGAGGCGGAGAGGCCAGCGGATCTCTGTGAGTTCAAGGCCAGCCTGGTCTACACAGTGAGTTCCAAGACAGCTGGGGCTACAGGGAGACCCTGTCTCAAAAAATAAAAAAAAAGAAAGATTAAAAAAAAAAATTTCTCCAGGTATGCATGTGTGTGGTTGGGCATGTCCCTGTTTTCCTGACCCTCTGAGATGTTGTCTACCTCTGCACAATAGGATGCAGTAGGGACAGCCCTAGGGGAGAATGCTGAGCAGGGGGAGAGGGGACAGGACCCTAGGACAGGGCAGCAGATGGATGCCAGGGTGCCTACTCTCCCCAGTGGGAGGTAAGACATCCCAGGTCCTAGGACTTGAGAGCCTGAATTAGTGGGGTAGAGTTCTGGGTGCTAATGAAAGCCAGCCTGAGGGCTGCGCAGACGCTGGAAAAGTACCCTAAGCCAGGTGTGGTGGCTTATGTCTATAATTCCAACACTTTGAGGCTAAAGCAGGAGGCTTGCTGTGAGTCTGTAGCCAGACTGGGCTATATCATAAAGACACTGTATGAAAAACAAACAAGACATTCTTCTAGAAGTTTCTAAAACATTTCTTTGCTGTCCCTGCCTGTTCCAACCAGAACTTTGCGGTGGTGCCCCAGCAGGCCTCATGGAGGCTGTGTTTATTCCACAGACCCATTACTGGGGAAGGTCTTTTTTTTCTACAAAGAGAAATTCTACCCCAGGCTTTCTCTCATTCTCTCCATTCCCTTTTGCTCTCAACTGCCTCCTTCCTGTCTCCTTACCCAACAAAAAGTACAATCTCCCAAGAAACCACCCTCAGTTCTCAGCTTAACCCCCTTTAACAAATACATTGAAAGAGTCACCTACATCCCCAGCTGGCCTCCCATGTCCTGCTCCACCCACTGCAATCTGTTCTTCCACCCACTCCACCGAAACCTTTCTTTGTGGACACATCTGTGCAGTCATCATGGGGCTTCTCCTGCTCGCCACACCACTGGGCTCTGACTTAGATCCTCCCCTGCCCTCTTAACCACTAAGACCTGCCCGGCACCTTTTCTCTTACCACAGGATGAGGATTAGTTTCATGTTAGCTCAACGAGGCAGTAGAGCTCATAATCAAGTACTGGATGCTGCTGTCCTATATTTTATAGATGAGGCTAACAGCTACGATCTATTGGCTTTAAATAAATGAGGTAACTATAATGTATTGGACCTCATCCAATCAGTGGAAGGATTTAAGGGCCCTAAAAGTTTATAGATAGAAGCATTACTTCCTCCTGGGTTCTAGCCTGCTGGTTTGCTGTATACATTCTCAATTTACTAGTTCCTTATGTGTGCTCGTTCCTCAGAATAAACCTATTTTTAAATATTTTGTTTATTATTTTTTAATTTTATTTGTACGAGTATATTGCCTGCATTTATGTAGGTGCACTTGTGTTGTGCAATGCCCGTGGAGGTCAGAGAGAGCATCAAATCCCCCTGGAATTGAAGTTACAGACAGTTGTTAGCCACAATGTGGGTGCTGGGAATCCAGTACCGGTCCTCTGCAAGAACAGCCAGTGCTCTTAACCACTGAGCCATCTCTCTAGTCCCATAAATCTATTTTTAAAAAAATACAGGAACACCAGGTGTGGTGATGCACGCCTTTAGTCCCAGCACTTGGGAGGCAGAGGCAGGTGGATCTCTGTGAGTTCAAGGCCAGCTTGGTCTACACAGTGAGTTCCAGGACAGCTGGGGCTACAGGGAGACCTTGTCTCAAAAAAAAAAAAAAAAAAAAAAAAAAAAAAAAGATTGAGGCCTGCTGTTCATTCCCCCAGTTCTGTGCTGGGTTTTTGTCTGCTTAAGCTTGCATGGGTCTTGTGTATACTGAAACCATTGCTGTAGACTCGTATATGCACTCCCAGAAGCCTGTAGGACTATTTCCATATGGTTATGCACACATAAAATTTTTAAAAATAAAGAATCTGGCCGGGCATGGTAGCACACGCCTTTAATCCCAGTACTCCAGAGGCAGAGGCAGGTAGATTTCTGGGAGATGGAGGCCAGCCTGGTCTACATAGAGAGTTCCAGGCCAGCTGTGGCTACAGGGAGACCCTGTCTCAAAAAGACCAAATTAAAATAAAATAAAGGCTCTGGGGATTTGGCTCAGTGGGAAGAATGCTTGCCTAGCATACACAAAGCCCTGAGTCTGATCCTCAGTGTCACATAAAACCAGCTGTCATAGTGCACATCTGTTATGCCAGAAATCAGGAGGTGGAGGCAGGAGGATCAGGAATTCAGGGTCATCCTCAGCCACATAACACTTTGAGGCCAGGTTGAGCTATATGAGACCTGTCACCAACAGACTTTTGTTTCTCTAGAGAATCCTAGCCGATTCATACTGTGTGCCCCGACTCTGGTCCCCAATTTCCTTTTCTCAGACCCTAGTCACCTCTGATCAATATTTCTGGTGCCTTCTTTCTCCTGAACATCAAACATACTGCCCTGTAGGGTACATAGGAGGGTGAGCATTCAACCATATCCTCCAGGGACCTAGCATTCAAAACCTGAGGTTCTTCTGAGTCCCCTTGCACCAAGTCAGCTTTGGGCCAGCACAGTCTTCCAAAACAGGTGCAATGTCAAGACCATAGAGGCCAGCCAGGTGGAAGGCTGGCAGAGTCAGCTGCCACAGGTTGGGGTGGGAAGGGAGCCAATGCTCAGTGGCTGCCACGTGGACACACGGTCCAGTGTTGTCAGAGCTTCTTAGTTCTCGAGAAAGACCAGAATCTGTTCCTGTGAGATCTCTCCATTTATAAAAATATTTTCAAATGTTTTTAAGAAGTAGTCAGACCCAACAAAATCCATCTGCAAGCCAGATTCGGCCCTCGGGCTGCCAGTGAGCAAGTTCCAAGTTCCACTATTCTGTAAATATTTAATAGTCTCCCTTCCCTGCTGTCTTTCCCCTGCAAGTGTTGAAAGCAAGAACTAGAGCTTGGATTTGGGCAGCCAGTTTGGAATGGGACAAATGACCTGGAGAGGTGGGAGGGAGGAGGGAAAGAAGCATACTCTCCACTTCTGTGTTCTCTATCTTGTTGAACCCCTTTTTAATCTCACCCCCATCTGAATCTTGCACCTGTCATTCAAATGCGGCTAACAATTCTGTGACCAACTTTAGGATCCCCAGCGTCAACCAGCCCCCTTTCAGCTCCGCCATCCCCTTTACTGGCCCACACTACTGAGCACTGGTGTGTGAAAAGTAGTGGCAGAGACTTGAGCACCAGTTCCAGCTTCCTCACTCAATAACCTGCCACCTCAAGCAGAGTCTTAATAACATCTAAAGCTTCGATTTCTCCCTTGGTTAATTGGAGATAAGCTTCCGTGACACTGTGGGAAGTCGCACATTTTATCCTGAGAACAACAGCTCGCCCAAGTCAGTCAATGACTGAGGGCAGAGTGTCAATAGCTACCAACATGCTCCCCCAGTGCCACCTGATGGAGGAGAAAAGGGCAGGAAACAAGGCCACGCATTGGTCCTCCTGCTTCGAACCTGAAGCTTGTATCCAGACAGGGTGCAGGCCAGGGGCAATTGCACAGCATTCTGGGTTTTTTTTTTTTTTTCTGTCATTACTACACATCTCTGCAACTGCCCCACTCAAATCTAGATAACAACTTTTTTTTTTCCCCAAGGTAGTGTTTCATGTATTCCAGGCTGGCTTCAAATTCTGTATGTAACTGAGGATGACCTTAAAGTTATGATCCTTCTTGCCAGGCGTGGTGGTGCACACCTTTAGTCCCAGCACTCTCAAGGCAGAGGTATGCGGATCTCTGTGAGTTCAAGGCCAGCCTGGTCTACATAGTGGGTTCCAGGTCAGCTGGGGCTACAGGGAGAGCCTATCTCAAAAAGACCAAAAAATAAAAAAAAGTTATGCTCTTCCTGCTTCCACCTCCCAAATGCTAGAATTAAAGGTGTGTGTCACCATGCCCAGTTTATGATTAGGACTGAACCCAGGGCTTCATGCATTCTAAGCAAGCCCTCTACTAGGTCTGGTCTACATAGTGGGTTCCAGGTCAGCTGGGGCTACAGGGAGAGCCTATCTCAAAAAGACCAAAAAATAAAAAAAAGTTATGCTCTTCCTGCTTCCACCTCCCAAATGCTAGAATTAAAGGTGTGTGTCACCATGCCCAGTTTATGATTAGGACTGAACCCAGGGCTTCATGCATTCTAAGCAAGCCCTCTACTAGGTCAGCTATATCCCCAGCTGTGTGTGTGTGTGTGTGTGTGTGTGTGCGCGTGTGTATATGCGTGTGTGTATGTGTGTGTGTGTGTGTGTGTATCAAGTGCCTTTGTGTGTGTGTGTGTGTGTGTGTATCTGTGTGTGTCTGTGTCTTATGCCCAGGCTGACCTTGAACTTACGTAGTCAAGGATGGCCTTGAAATCCCAATTTTCCTGTTTCTACTTCCCAAATAAAATCTTGTGTCCTGTCCACTAGATCTCTCTGGATTTATGCAATAAATTTTGTGGGGTTTTTTGGTTTTTGTTTTGGTGAGACAGGGTCTCCTTGTAGCCTTATCTGGCCTGGAACTCACTATGTAGACCAGGCTGTCCTTGAACTCAGAGATCTGCCTGCCTCTGCTGAGTGCTGTTTTCTTTTCTTTTTGAGACAGGATCTCACTATGTAGCACTGACTTGTCTGGGACTCACTTTGTAGATCAGGCTGGCCTCCAGCTCACAGACATCCACCTGCCTCTGCACCTCCCCCTCCGCACCCCGGGATAAAAGGTGGGCTCTACCACCACCTGGCAAGGCCTCTTTTTAAAAAAAAATATTTTATTTATTTTTATTTTATGTATATGAGTGTATTGCCTCCATGTATGTGAGTGCACCTGTGTTGTGCAATGCTGAGGATGTCAGAAGAGGGCTTCGGATTCCCCTGGAACTGGAGTTAAGGACGGTTCGTGGGGTTCGTAGCCGCTATGTGGGTGCTGGAAATTGAATCCGGGTCCTCTGCAAGAGCAGTCAGTGCTCTTAACCGCTGAGCCATCTCTCCAGCCCTGAGGCCTCTTTTTATAATACGATCCAGGCAGGACTTTTGTGGATGCAAAGGACAGTGACAGGGACCCCTCTAAAGGACCTAATAACATTTATTGCAAAGGTCTCAGTCCTGGAGCTCAGGAAGCAGAAAGGCCAGACCTTTGAGGGGAGTAAGAGATGGCTGCCAACTCCAGTGGAAGCTGTGCTTCTCTCTCCACACGGTCAAGACCGAGAGAGCAGGGTACATGATGCCATCAGGGAGGCACTCGGGTTGGCAGCACTGGTCATTCCAGAGATGTGCCTTTAGGGAGAATGACCTCGGCAAGGAGAGTCTAAGAGCTGGAATGGACTGCTGGTAAACATAGGACTATAGCCAGTTGCTGAAAGTGCAGCAACTGATGCCCCAGCCGGGTGGCCCCTAACCACGGCAGTCACTTGTTGAGGACCCCCCAACATTAACACACTGAAGGGCAGCAATTAAGGAGTTCAGTCCAAAGCCAGAACACAAACACACCCCACTTCACATTTCAAAACAAATTGAAGCAAATTCGACCCTAAGTGGAAAGTTGAGCTAAAAGCTGGTATGAAGGCCAGCTTCTGCCCAGGGACCTTCAAAGCATTTATGCTTAGGTTTAGGGAACCCAAGTACATGTGGTGCCTTCCTGCCAAGGATTACAGGAAGGGTGCACAGTACCACAGGGCTTGTGGCCTGACAAGAGAAGCAGATTGTCAGAATGAGCCCCATGGAAATCACACAAAGAAGCCCCAGTTATGTCTACGCCATGACCCTGTATGAACTGCACATTCCGGAACCCACTTAGCTTCAAATGATCACTGTAGGATTAAGGTGGACAGCAAACGTACCTCTTAAGTAACTGGTGTGTGTGTGGGGGGGTGTCGTTGATTTCTTTTATTCTGGAGAGCAAGCATGTACCTTCTTGAGGCTGTGTGAGGCAGAAAGTTCTAGAAGACTCTTTAAAGATTGTAGCAACTACATTGGAAGACTACCTTCCTATCATCCACCTTCTTCATCCCTATGTGCTCAAACCTTCAGTTTATATAGGCTCTCCAGGATGATGGTATGCTCTTTCTCCTGCCTGTCCTCTCTCCCTTCCTCCTCCTTTGTTCTAAGGGCCTCACACGTTCTAGGCGAGTGCTCTGCCACTGATCTATATCCTAGTCTTGGTCTCTTTATATCAGATCTTTTAGCTTCCTCTCCTAAAGTTCATCATTTCCTCCTTTATATATCTATTTTTAATATCAGGCTTATTGAAATATAGAATTCATAGCTGAGCATGGTGGCACATGCTTTTTTAGTCCCAGCACTTAGGAGGCAGAGGCAGGAGGATCTCTGTGAGTTCAAGGCCAGCCTGGACTATATAGTGAGTTCCAGATCAGCTAGGGCTACAGGAGACCCTGTCTCTTTTTTAAAAAAAAAAAAAAAAAAAAAAAAAAAAAAAAAAAAAAAAGAATTCACCTACCATACCTGCCATACAATTAACCCACTTAAAATGTAGATCCACCAGGTGTGGTGGTGCATGCCTTTAATCCCAGCAGGCGGACCTCTGTGAGATCGAGGCCAGCCTGGTCTACATAGCCAGTTCCAGGCCAGGTGGGGCTATAGGGAGACCCTGTCTCAAAAAGACAAAAAAAAAAAAAAAAAAAAAAAAAAAAAAAAAAAGGAAGAAAGGAAATGAATATTCATGTACAGGTTTTCATGTGGACATATGTTCTTGTATGTAACTAGGAGTAGAATTATGGGATCATATGGGAACTCTGTGTTTAACCTTTTGGGAACTGTCAGGCTGCTTTCCAAAGTGGTTGGCCCATCTTACAGTCTCACCAGTCACGAAGGAAGGTTCTAGTTTCTCCCCATCTTTTTTTCTACATATCTGAGAGTACAGATTTGACTGACAGTTCATCTCTTCACAGATGTTTCTACAGTTCATTGATTAGCTCACGGATGGTCTGTTGTCTTGGGTGAGGTACTTGCCTCCAGGCACCTTTATACAACACAGGTGAATGCAGTCCACCAATTTTAGCCTGTAGACCACCATTGTCCACCCTTAGGGTGATTTGTCATCCCCTGAACTCGCATTAAAGTCCCCACACCCTCATGCCTCTGGTCTCCAGTTCAGGCATCTTTGATGGTTTTCCTTAGCCTTCTATCTTACCTCCATCCAAACTAGCTTTCCTATACTGGAGTCCCAGAGAATAAGGGCTGGGATCTAGAGACTTTGCCCCTAGAGGTTTCTAGACCCTTAGAGAGGCTTCTCCCCAGTAACAGGCTGCTTTGCTCACTCATTGAGTGGCACTGGAGAGGGCTGGGCTTCACCAGCACTGTGTATTACTTTTCAGCAGAGCAATGGGTGTCTACTTGTTTGATATTTTCAAACCTGAATGAGTCCATGCATCCTTTAGCCAAATGATGAAAGTTATTTTTAAAATTTATTTTATGTGTATAAATGTATTGCCTGCATGCATGTAAGTGCACCCGTGTCATGTAATGTCTGCAGAGGTCAGACGAGGGCATCGGATCCCCTGGAACTAGAGTTATGGAGTTATCCCCTGGAACTAGAGCTCTATGTGGGTGCTGAGAATGGAACCCTGGTCTTTTGCAAGAGCAGCCAGTGCTCTTAACCGCTGAGCTATCTCTCCCCCAAAACCTTTTTAAAAGATATTTTATTTTTATGTTTGTGTGTCTCTGTGTGTGTATACATGCACACACACATGCATGTGCATGCATGCATGGGAGCCCCACAGCAGCCAGAAGAGACCATCAAATCCACTGGAGCTGGAGTTAGAGGCAGTTGTGAGTTGTCTGATGTGGTGCTGGGAACCAAACTTAGATCCTCTCAAGAGCAGCAAGTACTCTTACCCACTGAGCCATCTCTACAACCTCTGAATAATGAAAGTTCTAAGATGACACTATGCTTACTCTCTTGACATGATTTAAAAGAGTCAATCTGAGCTGGAGAAATGGTTCAGTGGTTAAGAGCACTGGCTGCTCTTGCAGAAGACCTGGATTCGATTCCCAGCACCCACATGGCAGTTAACAACCGTCCTAACTCCAGTTTCAGGGAAATCTGACACCCTCTTCTGACCACAGGCATTGCAGGACATGGGTGCACTTGTATACATGAAGGCAATGCACTGATACACATAAAAAATATTTTTAATAAATTATCTCCCATAGGTTCCTATCACATTAAGTTTTTGCAGATAATTTTGATTAAGTCACAAAATTCCTTCAGACACACACACACAAAGATGAATTTCCTAAATATATACATTTTAAACTCTCAGAATTTAAAAATATTAAAAACATGATAACTATTCCATTTTTACTTTTTGGCTCATTTTATTTCACCATAATAATCAAGATATCAGAAAACATATAATTTAAAAATTAAATGAGGCTGGGCTTGATGGCTTCCTCTTAGAACCTAGCACTCAAGGAGCAGAGACAGGAGGCTTAGGAGTTTGAGGCTAGCCTAGGCTAGATTGTGAGACACTACTACCTCAAAATATCAAAACAACAATGAAGTAAAAATAAAATGGCATTACTATTTCATGGACAGTTTTAAAGGTAAACTTTGAAGTTGGAACGACAGAAAAGTCACAGTATGTAAATACCCACAAGCAAACACTGGGGTCTCCAAAATAATTCCAATTAGTATAACATGTAAATGTCTGAATTTGTATAAATAGGATCATTTGTGTGATCCACTAGCATGAAAAACTCAATTTTTTTTTTTTTTTAAATAACTAAGGCTTTACCAAAGTCATTAAAGTTCTGAGTCTTCAGATGGATGGATTCAGGAGTACAGATTAAGGCTCCCTGTGGCCTTGATAAACTATGACTATTCAATGAGGCCCTAGAATCCTGAGAGCCTGACTCTTCCTCCCAGCACCTCTAGAACTCACTGTATTTGTAGCAATCCACCCCCTTGGATTCATGAAGGCGGTTCTGAGTCTCAATTAACAAACTGCAGTCATTAAACTCTGAGGTGCGAGGTTGTACCACATTGACCAGTAGGGGGCAAATCATGCCTGTGCTCCTGTTTTTACATTGGTTAAGAAATCCTTTCTCTGGTGATGGTGGGCTCCATTTTAGATGACTCGCTGAAGCATTTTGTGTTTATTATGCAAGTGATACGCTAGTAAAGCCAAAGGCCATATTGGAAAACAAAGTAGAGGAAGTACAGGATGTGGGTGGTGCCCATCTACTCCTGTGTTTCTCTTAGCCCATTAGAACCCAGCCAGGCATTATTTACTCTTCCAGTCCAGCATAAATGATGTAACCAGCCTGGTAGGAAGATATTCTCAGGAGACACTTGAGCTGTGTCCTTCCCTTTGGACCAGACCCTACCTCCCTCCCTCTCTCCCTCCTTCCCCCCTCCCCCCCCCCCCCCCCCCAGGAATTGGAATTTCCCCAGGAGTCTCATGCTGGGAAAAAAAGGCTGAAGCCTGGTGACAGCCAGAGGGGGAGCTTGTCTTTCTGAAAGAAATTTCGCAGTGCTAGCAGTATGTCAGACTACCATGCAGGAGAGGCTGAACCAAGACAGTAATGATGGGTAGACCATGCCTTGACCAGGGATGCTCAGCTGTGCAGACCTCTTGCCCTGTATGTAAACCTAAACCTCATGTTAGCACTCCCCTGCTCCACCCTGACTCCCGAAGATGGATGTGGTGGGGAGGCCCCTGGATCTCTGTTCCTCTTTCCAATGTGGCAGGGTTAAATAAATCTCCTTTTCCTGCTTTTCACTATTTTGTCTCTGTTGAGGATAATTAACTGAATCTGGCTTGTTAAGACTTCCAGGGCCCCATAAGAATGAGCTGCCCTCATTTTCTAAAATTGGAGAGATTTCATGAATTAGAAATAATGTAATCCACATGCTGATTAGTGTTCCATTCTGATAAAAGGAGTTGACCACACCCCGCCTGAAACATCCGGCTCAGTCACAACTTGGCTGGTTTTCTAGCAAAGTAAGCCAGAATTTGGGAGAAAAGGTGAATGTTTTTAGCACTTTAATGCCAGTCTTATTCTTTTCTAAGGAACAGGATCAAAACAGGAAAAATATGACTCCTTGTATACGACTTCACAATTTCCCTTGTATGAGAAAGGAAAAATTAAGGACAGGGCATGTTTGTTTCTTAGCTAACTAGGGAGACCACACACACCACATATACACCTCAGAGCTTTGATGCTGGCAGGAATTATGGATGAAGAAGCCATCACCATGCCCCCTTGGAACTAGAGCTACCCCTTTCCAAACAGAAAGGGGAGAAGCAGAAGCTCCATCAACATCCAGTGAGGCCTGAAGCCTGTATCTTCTCAAAGATTCTAGAAAACACTGGGAGGCAACACCTTCCTTCCATGGAGAGATGGTCCCTTAATGGAGACTGGAAGATCAACTCTAATTAAAAACAAAAGTACAGCCAGAGAAACTGGCAAAACATACGAGATTTGTGTTTGAAGGTGAACTCCCTCATGGTAAGGATTTGATGCCTGGAGAGAAAGCTTAGCAGAGCTGTGTGCTTTGAGGCATTTTATTTATCTCAAGCATAATGTAGAAGCTTCCAGGGTCTCATGCTGAAGGGAGGACAAGTGGAGTGCAGGGCCACCAAGGAGGCGTTTAGGTAATCAACTTGGGCAGTCAGCAGGGACTTCCCAAGGGCCACAGTGTGAGGAGCAGGGGGGAGGCAGAGAGGCGCCTGGATTCCAACGAACGTAATTTTCGATGCAATTAAGGCTAGGTTTCTCCATCTAGGGGCTGCTGACACTGATGGTGACCTTTTCAAAGAACAGCTGGTGCTTTCTAGATTGTTCTTTGCTTTGTAAGTGACTCAGAAGTATCCCCGGTCTCTGCACTACATGCCAGTAGCAGGTCCTCTTCCTCAGGTGACAAGTCAGTCTAGCTCTAGATGATGCCGCATGTGTCCCCTGGTGGGAAAAATCACCTCTGGTTGAAAAACCATTGAATTAGGATATTTACTAGCCCTGACTGCCAGAAGCAGAAACACTCATCATTCAGATGTGAAAATTATATATGTAATTTTCCATACACTATGTCTAGCAACTAATAAGATAGCTTCAAAATACATGATGGGCTGGGGATGTAGCTCAGTTCATATAGTGCTTGCCTAGCATGCACAAAACCCTGGGTCCAATCCCCAGCACTGAAAAAACCAGGTGTAGTGGCACATACCTGTAGTCCCAGCACACTTGGGAAGCAGAGGCAGGAAGATTACGAGTTCAAGGCCAGCCTGAGATACATGAAACCCTGTCTCAAAAATAAGATAAAATGGGGACTGGAGTGATGGCTCCGCAGTTAAGAGCACTGACTGCTCTTGCAGAGGACCTGGGTTCAGTTCCCAGCACCCACATGGCAGCTAACAACTGTCCCTAACTCCAGTTCCAGATCTGACATTGCCTTCCTGACCTCTGGACATTACATGCATGTGTTGTACTTATATATCTGCAGGCAAAACATATATACAAAATAAAAATGTTTTTAAATTTAAAGAGTTACAATAAACTGGGCATGGTGATGCATGCCTACAATGCCAACACCTGGGAGGTAGAGGTAGGAGGATCAGGAGTTCAAGGGATACCTCAGTTATATAAAGTTCAAGGCTAACCTGGGCTACCTGAGACCCTGTCCCAAAAATAAAATATATCACAATGCTGACAGAAAAAGTGAAATAGAAAAATCTACATTTTTAAAAGATTTATTTTTTATGTGTATCAGTGTTTGACTGTATGTATGTATACCATGTACATGCCTGCTACCCAAGGACTGTATGTATGTATACCATGTACATGCCTGCTACCCAAGGACTGTATTTATGTATATATGTATGAAGAGGTCATCAAATCTCCTGAAACTGGAGTTATAGATGATTGTGAGTGTTGAGAACCAAACCCAGGTCCCCTGCAAGAGCAGCAAGTGCTCTTAACTGCTGAGTCATCTCTCCAGTCCCCAAATCTACAATTATAGCAGGAAATTTAGGATACCATCCCCAAGGAGCTGAGGGAACACGTAAACAAAATAAAAAATCAAGGTTTGGGTAACAGGATGAACCTGTGACGAGGAGAAGGGTCTGGAGGGAAAGAGCAAGCTATCAAGTCTAGTTGTAGGAAAGGACTGGAAGGAAGAAAGCTAGAGGGGAAGAAAGAGTTTGTGAACTTCTCAGTTGTGTGTAAGAAGGGGGTTGTTGTGTGAGTGCAGACTTCCTAAAGACAGGGTATTCCCGGCAGGGAAAAGAAGGGAGCGTTGACTCTCTGGGAATCTCAGCAGAGCTTCAGGCCTCCACACATGCCAGGGAGGCGCTTCCAGGTGTCTCCAGACTTAAGAGTCCTGTGGTTCGAGGGTAGTTTCCAAATTGGAAGATGATAAAACCGAGTACTCAATTCTTGTCTCTACTTGCTACCCAATATTTTAACCAGAAGCAGTCCGGAGTACAGAAGGGGATTCTCCCAGCTGTACCTTTGATGTGTACTGTATGGAAGACAGTATTTTAATTCTACTAATAGATCATAAGACTGGGAGATAGAGATGGGTAAGACCTATCCTTTGTCTAGCTGTCTGAGCTATGTTTCGGGGGTGGGGGTGGGGGATAAGTGTCGGTAAAACAATAAAACTAGTTCAAAGGCAGTGTAATAGACTCAGAATGACAGAATATGATTGGTTAGTAAGGTGCAGATGTCATTGGAACTTTAGGAGAGGTTCACTGGAGGGAGTGGAGGGAGGAGGAAGAGGAGGAAGGATTAGGGGAATCTAGTTAAGACTTGGAAATGGGAAGACAGTCTTCTGAGCATGCCTGAAGCTGGAAAAATCGAAGGGTGCCAGGGAGATTTACATCCAGCACAGCACTGTGCTTGAAGATAGACGCATCTCCGCAAACAAAACTCAGTCCTACTTGGGTTTGGTGATGCATACCTGTAATTCCAGAACTTGGGAGGCAGAGGCAAGAGGATCACTGTGAGTTGGAGGCTAGCCTGGTCTCCACAGTGAGTTTCAGGCTAGCCTCAGCTACACAGTGAGACAGGTATCAAAAAATCAAAACCAGGGGCTGGAGAGATGGCTCAGGAGTTAAGAGCACTAGCTGTTCTCACAAGAGAACCTAGGTTACCTACATGGCAACTAACCACTGTCAGTAATTCTAGTTCCAGGGAATCTGACGCCTCTTCTGGCCTCCTTGGGCATTGTATGCATATGGTGCACCTACATGCATAAAGGCAAAACACTCATACATTAAAAATGAATTAAAAAATAAAGAACTTAAACATCAAAATCAATATCAAACCAAACCAACCAACAAAACTCAAAAAAAGCCAATAATAACAATAACAAAGCAAACAACAAAAAAAAAACTTCAGTCCTTCCTGAGTTGCCTAGGGTCTATCTAGTGGGGTAAATTGTAAACAGGTAATTGCCTCTGGTGGGGAATATTCTATAGGGTGTTGTCTGGAGTAGGTGGAAAACAAAGTACATGCAAAGCAGTGGGGCAAGCAGGGGGGTTTGCACACTAGTCACATTACATAGGTACCACCCTGTGTCTTAAAGCTCAAATTTGATAATAGGGAGTATCTAAAATATATTAATCATGGAAGTTCAATGTTACACATATAGACACATTAGACTTGTGTCTTGGAAGGCAGAGGGATGACTCAGTGGTTAAGAGTGTGTGGTGGTTTGAATGAAAATGTCCCCCACGGGCTCCAAGTATTTGGACATTTTGTCCCCAGATGATGGAGCTGTTTTGGGAAGTCTTAGAAGTTGTGGCTATCCTGGAGGAAGCACGTCACTGGGGGCAGGCTTAGAGAGTACTTAAGCCTTGCCAAGCTCCAGTTGCTCTCTTGTTTCCTGTGCCTGCTAGAAGAGGTAGAGCTTAGCTTCCACTCCTCCTCCAGCCACCTCTGCTACCATGCCTCCTTGCTGTGATGGACTGTAATTCCCCTGGAACCATACACTCAAATAAATGCTTCCTTCTATAAATTGCTTTGGTCAGTGTTTCTATCACAGAAACAGAAAATTGACCAATACAGATGCCTATTCCTCTTGCAGAGGACTGGAGTTTGGTTCTCAGCACTGATGTCAGGTGGCTTACATGACCGGTGCTTATAACTGCAGCTCCGGGGGATCTGATACCCCCTTCTCAACTCCATAGACACCTGCACTCACATGTACATACCCATACATGTAACAAAATTAATAGATAAACCTTACCACAAAAGACCCTGACTTGTCCTTGACTTCTATCTGC
The DNA here is from genome assembly GCF_000622305.1 of Nannospalax galili. Lineage (NCBI taxonomy): Eukaryota > Metazoa > Chordata > Mammalia > Rodentia > Spalacidae > Nannospalax > Nannospalax galili. Next base: position 4,223,323 of record NW_008332149.1, on the reverse strand, counting down.
ATTAAATCAGAGGTCAAGATGGTGTGGTCAGGAGGATGGATGCTGATTCCCGAGTTCAAGCTTGGGGACATGGAGGTTCCCTGTTAGTAACATACTGTCCTTATTTAAACCCACTGTTTGGGAAGATCAGACACCTGGCCTAACAGATGGCCAGGGCTTGAGCCGATATGCTGCTCGAGTGGACAACTTCTTAGCTGTGATATTTCAGGCTTCTAAATTCTTTCCCTTGGTCACTAGTGCTCTATTTTCAGTCTTCTGGAAAAATTTTGTTTTGTAAAAGCATAATCCACTAAGGATATAATTTTTAAAGCACTGACTCTGTAGGGGGAAAGAACTTTGGAGATATTTGGTGAGGTCTTTTCAATTTTAGATGTGAACATCAGTGTCCAGAGGAGAGTTTAGGTGACCTCCTCACTGGTGATGGCAGGTCTCAGAATAAACCTGATTAGTATCTGGCCATGTGACATTATGGTTGGCTCATTGTCACCCCTTCTGCTAACAAGAGAGCCTCATCTCTGATTTGGGGAAACTCTACCTTCAGCCCGTGTAACGCAAATGGGACTGTGCTTCCCACCCCATACCTGTTTCTTGGGTTTGGCTAATCAGAGCCCAGATATCAGTTCTGAGGCTTTGGCTGAAACTATGAGAAGCTGTCTTTTCCTGAAGCTCTTCAGCTGGTAGAAAAGCCCAGAATGCCCAGTGGTCATTACATAGAGAAAGTCTGCCCCCAAAGGAAGCCCACCAGATGGACACAAAGAAGAGAGGCACAACAGTTAGGCTGAGACCTAACCTTGTTGCTTGAAACCCTGATTCTACCTAGAGATGAAGGATATTGTATCCATCTGCTTTCTGTTGCCATAACAAAATACAAGAGACCAGGTACTGAAAGTTTTGGGGCCTGAAAGTTCATGATCAGGCTGTACCATCCATCCAGCCTCTGGCCCCCTAGCTATGTCACAACATGCTGAAGAAACAGGAAAGAAAGTAGACATATGCAGAAAGGGTCAAGTCTTTGGGGTGTCCTCACTTAATAACAACCCACTTTCACGATAGCTAATTTATTCTGAAAGACCACCATTAATCTCTTCAGAGATCAAGGGCAGTGCCCTTTGGACCCAATTATCTTATACTAGGTTTCATGTCTTAAAGATTCCACTCCCTTTCAACGTGGACACACTGGGAACCAAGCTTCCAGCACAGGAATGTTTGGAGGACAAACCACACCCAAACCCTACAGATGCCTCCCTTGGGCTTTTCAGTATGGGAACCTAAACAGACATGCTTTGCTTTCTGCCGTCTTTCAGTTGCAGTGGAGTATTTGAAAGAATGAATTTCTAATTCTCCTGTCCTTTGCTTTCTGAACTACAAACGTGCTAGTTCTTAGATTATTTAGTGGGAACACTTGAGTCTGTGACACAATCTTTGCCCCCCACCAATCATTGTCATCTGCTGTGGGGACTCTTTTTGCTGGATGGCCATGGAAAGAAAGTGTGAGAGAGACCATGCCTGGCTCTGCAACAGAGAGGAGTCTGAGCTTCCAAGGACTAGAGATGCGTTTTATAGCATTCAGTGGAATTTTTTTTTTTTTTTTGAAACAAGCGCCCAGGTTGGCTGAGAACTACCTTGAACTCCCAATCCTCCTGCCTCCATTTCCCACTGGACCTGGAACTCATTATGTAGGCCAGGTTGGCCCGGAACACACAGAGATCCACCTGCCTCTGCCTCCTGTATGCTGGGATTTCACAAGATCTATTTAAGGATGAGCCCACCATCCACTTCTGAGACTGAGATTTACAAGTTGCCCCATCTCCTGTGTGCCTACCTCCCTCCTCAATTCCAATTATAGCCAGTAATATTAAGATATCTTTAAGTGGGGGGCTGGAGAGATGGTTCAGAGTTAAGAGTATTTGATACGGAGAGGCTGGGTTTGGACCTCCATCAGGGTAGCTGCTTGGAGCTCAGCAGATACCATCCACTTCTGAGACTGAGATTTACAAGTTGCCCCATCTCCTGTGTGCCTACCTCCCTCCTCAATTCCAATTATAGCCAGTAATATTAAGATATCTTTAAGTGGGGGGCTGGAGAGATGGTTCAGAGTTAAGAGTATTTGATACGGAGAGGCTGGGTTTGGACCTCCATCAGGGTAGCTGCTTGGAGCTCAGCAGATCGCCAGAGAGTGCCAGGTTCTGGCCTCCCTCTGGCCTCCAAATACCAGAGGGCCTGAGAACCCAAGGGACAGCCTGACAGCCCCCAGATCCTGCCTCCATGTGGTGGTGAGTTTCCCCTAATTGCGCCATACCATTCCCCTACCTGGGATTTTGTGAGGCCCCTCCCAAGGCCCCAGGACAGATCTAGCTGTGGTAGGCTAAGGCTGGGATCTCAGCAGACCACCAGAGAGTGCCAAGTTCTGGCCCCCCTCTGGCCTCCCTCTGGCATAGGGTTGACAACACACAGGACTGCCTGAGAGACTCTGGATCCTGCCTCCACATGGTGAAGGAAGCCTGAATGTACCTGACTGGAACCTGAATTGGGCTTCTGTGAGTACCCCTGAATCCAGCTTTACATAACCAATAAAGAAAGGATCTAGGCACCCGGATAAAACAAACAGAAGCATACTTCAACTTAATTCTCATATCAGAATTATAAACAAAAAATGAAATTCACATGCCAAAACCACAACGAAAGAATAATAAAATGGAAAGCCAAAACACTATGTCCTCACCAAAGTCCACCAATCCTGTAGAAGAGTTCTACAAGAAGAACCCCCTAGAGATAACCCAGGACACTGAATTTAAAAGAACAATCATAAACACGATCAAGGAATTCAATGAATTTAAAGAACACATGAACAAACAAATCAAAGAGCTAAAAGAAGATAGGGATAAACTTCTGAATGAATTCACAAAAGAAATAGAAACACCGAAGAAAAGCAGAAATGAAGAAGGAAGTGCAAAACTCAATAAGTCAACTTGAAACAACAGGGGAAAGCCTCACCTCTAGAATGAATGACATGGAAAACAGAATATCAACACTGGAGAATAAAGGTGAAGAACTGGACCACTCAAGCAGAGTATGAAAAATTTTAAAAACCACAGGAATGGAACATGCAAGAGATGTGGGACACCATGAAAAGACCAAATCTATGGATCATAGGAATAGAGGAAGGAGAAGAATTTCAGGTTAATGGTGTTGACCAGATCTTAAAGAGGATTATAGAAGAGAATTTCCCAAAATTAAGGAAAGACATCCCTCATACAAATACAGGAAGCACATAGAACACCAAATAGGGTCAGGAAAGAAACTCCCCATGACATATCATAGTAAAAACACGAAATGTAAAGAAAAAATAGAGAATACTGAAAGCAGCAAAAGAAAAATAAGTCACATACAAAGGAAAGCCCATCAGAATTACAGCTGACTTAATGCAAACTATGAAAGCCAGAAGAGCCTGGACTAAGGTATTTCCAGTTCTACATGACAATAGATGCCAGCGCAGAATATTTTAACCAGCAAAAATGTCTGTTATAGTTGAGAGGGAAAGAAAAATCTTCCATGACACGAATAGGCTGAAAGAATA
>NW_008332149.1:4195035-4218503 GCF_000622305.1 Nannospalax galili | reverse complement strand
CCAAAAGAAAGAAAGAGCAAATCCAAATCAACAAAATCAGAGATGAAAGGGGAAACATCACAACAGACACCCAAAAGATCCAAACCATTATGAGGGAATATTTTAAAAACTTATATGCTACTAAATCTGAAAGGCTAAAAGAAATGGATGGATATCTGAAATCATGGGAACCTCCAAAGTTAAACCAAGAAAAGATCAACAGTTTAAACAGACCCATAACATGTAAGGAAATTGAAACAGTAATGCAAAGCCTCCAACCAAAAAAAGTCCAGGCCCAGATGGATTTACAGAATTCTACCAGACATTTAAAGAAGACCTCCAACCAATACTACTTAAATCATTCAAAATGATAGAAACAGAGGGAGAACTCCCAAATTCTTTCTATGAAGCCAGCTTCACTCTAATACCCAAACCGGGTAAAGACACAACCAAAAGAAAACTGTAGACGCATATCCTTAATGAACATAGATGCAAAAATTCTCAACAAAATACTTGCAAACTGCATAGAGACACACATCAGAAAGATCATTCACCATGATCAAGTAGACTTTATCCCAGAGATGCAGGGATGGTTCAATATATGCAAGTCAATAAACATCAATAATCATATAAATGGACTCAAAGACAAAAACCACATTGTCAGCTCAGTAGATGCAGAAAAGGCTTTTGACAAAATTCAGCATGCAAAGTCCTAGAGGGAATTGGACTGGAGGGAACATACCTCAACACAATTAAAGCTATATGCAACAAACCCACTGTCAATATCATTCTAAATGGAGAAAAACTGGAAGCATTCCCATTAAAATCAGGAACCAGACAAGGATGTCCACTATCTCCACTCCTTTTCAATGTAGTGCTTGAAACTCTTGCTAGGGCAATAAGACAGGAGAAGGTAATTAAAGGAATACTAACTGGAAAAGAAGAGGTCACACTGTCATTTTCTACAGATGATATGATACTATACCTAAGAGATCCCAAAAGTTCCACCAGAAAACTCCTAGAACTGATCAACACTTTCAGTGTAGTGGCAGGTTATAAAATCCATCTGCAAAAATCAGTAGCCTTTCTATATACCAATAACAAGCAATTGGAGAAAGAATACAGGGAAATGCTCCCATTCACAATTGCTGCAAAAAAATTAAAATATCTTGGAATAAATCTGGCAAAAGACGACAAAGATCTCTAGAATGAAAATTGTAAATTGTTAAAGAAAGAGATTGAGGAAGACACCAGGAGATGGAAGGACCTCCCATGTTCATGGATTAGAAGAATTAATATTGTGAAAATGACCATCCTACCAAGAGTCATATATAGATTCAATGCAATCCCAATCAAAATCCCCGTGACATACTTCACAGAATTAGAAAAAACCATCCTTAAATTCATATAGAGGCACAAAAGACCTTGGATAGCCAAAGCAACCCTGAGCACAAAGAGCACCACTGGGGGGATTACTATTCCAGATCTCAAATTATACTACAGAGCCATAGTCATAAAAAAAGCATGGTACTGGTGCAAAAACAGACACATAGATAAATGGAACATCATTGAAGATCCAAACCTGAGTACATGCAATTTCTGCCACCTGATATTTGACAAAGGTGCCAAGAACACACAATGGAGGGAAGACAGCATCTTCAACAAATGGTGCTGGATAAACTGGATCTCCTCCTGTAGAGGAATGAAACTAGGTCCTTATCTTTCACCTTGCACAAAAGTCAACTCCAAATGGATCAAAGACGTCAATCTGAAACTGGAAACCCTGAAACTATTAGAAGAAAACACAGTCCCCCCTAAGATATAGATGTAGGAGAGGACTTTATAAATCAGACACCAGCTGCTCAGGCATTAAGGTCAACACTCAGTAAGTGAGACCTCATTAAACTAAAAAGCTTCTGTACAGCAAAAGAAACAATCAAAAAAGTGAAGAGAAAACCCACAGAATGGGAAAAAAATCTTTACCAGTGACACATCTGACAGAGGTTTAACATCCAGAATATATAAAGAACTCAAAAAACAAAGAATCAAGAAACCAAATGACCCAATTAAATGATGGGCTAAAAGATCTAAACAGAGAGTTCTCAAAGGAAAGAAATAAAGCTGGCTAAGAAACATCTCAAAAAATGTTCGACATCATTAGTAATTACGGAAATGCAAATTAAAACCACCCTAGGGTATCACCTTACCCCAATCAGACTGGCTAGGATCAAGAGAACAAATGATAACAAAAGCTTGTGAGGATGTGCAGAAAGGGGAACACTCATTCACTGCTGGTGGGATTGCAAATTCGTGCAGCCTCTATGGAAAACAGTGTGGAGAACTCTTGAAAAACTAAGAATGAACCTGCCACATGACCTGGTTATATCACTCTTTGGTATATACCCAAAGGACTCGTCCTATCGTAGAGACACTTGTACAACCATGTTTGTTGCTGTTCTTTTCACAATAGCTAAGAGGTGAAAGCAACCTAAGTGCCCCTCAGCTGAGGAGTGGTTAACAAAAATGTGGTATATTTACACAATGGAGTTCTATTCAGCAGTAAAGAAAGATGCAGTAATGAAATTTGCAGGTAAATGGATGGAACTAGAATCTGTTATACTAAGTGAAGTAACACAATCTCAGAAAAAAAATCGACATATGTTCTCCCTCATATGTGGCTCCTAGCACCAAATCCTTTTAAATTCCAGGTCCTTTTAATAAGATGATGGTATACAGCAGTCCCTTCTGCATGAAATAACTACCATCATCATGACTTCGGCTGAGCCTGATCGCTAAACATAGTCACAATTAGGCTTGTTGACAGTTGTGCTCATTCATTAAAGGAGTGCCAAGCAGGGTCACTGGACACTCACTTGAATATCCAGCCACTCTTCTCAGGCAACTAGTCCGGCCTTGGAAGACAAAAGAAAAATGAGGAAGAACCCAACAGAGGGATGCTTTTGGAAGCCCTTGTCAAGAAATTCCAATGGACTCATATGAACATTTGAAAATTGCCCTGTTTTTCTAGTTCCCTGTCTAGAACTTGTAATGCTAATTACTCTTGCCTTTACTTCTCCTTCACATCTCCTATTCATGATTCAAGGACTTTCTTCTCCCCTTAGAGACAAAAGTTATGCAACTTGGGAGTCTTTTAGATAGACCCACTGAAGGGGTACTCCAACTGCCTCACCCTGCATCCCTGTTCAGCATGGAAGAAGCCACAGCGGTCAGCATCCCTATTCCCTACTGGCAATTTGGGTAACCCTTCCAGAGGATGGCATGATAAGAATGGGAGGTAGGAACTGGCTAGGCAGCTAGGGTAAAAAGACCCCAAAGAAAAAGTAGCCGTTTCTTGGCTAAAAGTCCAAATGTCCTTGGGCCTGTTAGCAACATACTCTATTCCAAAGCCAAAAATATCAAAAGTATTTGGGAGCTTGTATCTAATCCTTTTAGATTTTAGGGTTACCTCTTCAGAGGGGAGAATGTTGGAGGGGATGGAGTGGGCATGGATTTGATCAAAATACCTTATGTGCATGTATGAAATTCTCAATGAACTTTTTGCAAAAATTAGAAAAAAATGAGTGTTTGATACTCTTCCAGAGGACCCAAGTTTAGTTCCCAGCACCCACGTTGGGTGGCTCACAACCGCCTGTGACTCTAGCTCCAAGGGATCTGACTCCTTCTGGCCTTTGCAGGCACTCACACACATACACATGAATAAAAATAAATCTCAAGAAAAAAAGATATCTTTAAGTGGCTCACATCATTCCTTCCAGTTATTTTCCACTCTCCCTCCTCCCTTGCAAACCAACTTCTTGATGAAGTTATCCATACCCACTGCCTCTACTTCCTCACGTGCTATTCTGTTGGAGTTCTTGTAGGGTACAGACCCATCTGGCTGGCACCCAGGAGCTGCATCTTGTAGGACCACATCATCAATCAGCTGTAAGCATAGAGACAAGATGCTCCAGAAGGGAACTTACAAGTTTGTCAGATTCAGATCCTCCTCAATCCTCCCCTCCCTCCTCTGCCTCCCTTTCCTCTCCTCTACCCACTCCTCTCATTTTTAATTTGCTTCTCTCTGACCATCTCTAGTATTCTTCCTTCCACAATGCCCATTCCAGTCACTATCCACCTCAGGATTTGAGTCCAGCTCGAACTCTCAAGACAGATGCCAGAGAGGGATGGAAACCAATTAACCTAGTAATTTCTTCAGATGAGCAGACAAGTTGTAGATAAGACTCATATTACAGGCTGTGGCTTAGTGCCTCAGGATCAGGGAGGGCACAGCCTTGCTCAATAGAGGCTGTGGAGGGGGAGAACACACCATGAGGACCATCTTTGTGTGCCTCTTGTTCACTCCACCACACAAGGCCATGGACCCATGTGTTCAGTAGCCCGGAAGCTGCTCTCACTGTGGTCAGAAGCAATGTCTTTGTTGTTGGCTCCAATGGGTAATATTCATTTCTTTCTGTGTATGAGTGGTCTGTGGATTTCCAAGTTGTTGCCTTTCCCTGTAAGTCCCATGCCTTCTTTTTTCCTTGGACTCTTAGGCTGTTTCTTTCTCGCCTATTTGTGGACCTTGCTTCTTCTTCCTCTAATTTCAAAGTTGGCCCTCCTCGGGGTGGGGGTTGTTACTTTCTTCTCCAGAGCATATTGTTTTCTGGTTCCTCCCCAGACAATCTCATTCTTCCTTGTGGCCTCAGTCAGTCACCTGCTCTGTTCTGACAGGTTCCAATACTATTTTCTGCTCAACCTCCTAGATAATTTATCACAGTGGACAGCTCCACCCAGATGTCCACAGTCTCTCCAAGTCACTGCACGCATGCTCAGATGAACTTATCACCCTCTGCCTCAGGCTCTCTCTTTTCCTGATGGTTCTTACCTCAACAGATGGTGCCACCCACTTCCTCAAATCAAAAATAGCATCACACCCAAAGTCTACATCCCCTCTGTACTCAACCCATTAACCACACATGAAAGATTCTTGACGACAGTGCCTTCGTAGTCCAATACCCAGTGTTCCGCTCTCTAAGTCTTTTTCTTTTCTTTTCCCTCCTGCCATTGCCATCGTTCCTGGGGGTCTTCAGATGCCTCACCTGGCTTCCCACCTTCAGTTTTTCAGCTCCCCAATTCAGTTGGCTCACAGAGGGTTCTTTCCCTTCCTCCTTTTAAAACAAGTGTAGCTTTAGTGCTTTCATATGTACACAGAAACTCAGACTAAAATGGAGGTAGAACTGCTTCAATGTAAATATGAGATGGCTCAGCAGAAGACCTGGTTTGGTTTCCAGCACCCCCATGGTGGCCCATAATTGTTCATAACTCCAATTCCAGAGGATCTAATGCCCTCTCTGGCTTCCACTGGCACTGCATACATGTGGTGCACTTATATACATGCAGACAAATACTCATATGCATAAAATAAATGAGAGCTTATTTGGAGGTTCTAGCAGGGGATTGCAGCTACTCATATACCCTTGACTAAACACCAGTCCTCCTCTCTCAGGGTAGCTCACCCTCTTCAGATGGAGCATGCAGTTTCAGGAGGGACACATATGGAACATTAAGGGAGGAAGGAGACACCTGATCTTTTATGTGTATGAGTGTATTGCCTGCATGTATATGAGTGCACCTGTGTCACACAATGCTGTGGAGATTAGAAGAGGGCTTCGGCTTCCCCTGGAACTGGAGTTAAGGACAGTTCATAGCTGCCATGTAGGTGCTGGGAATCAAACCTGAGTCTTCTACAAGAGCAGTCAGTGCTCTTAACCACTGAGCCATCTCTCCAGCCCCAAAAATAAATCTTAAAAAAAAGAACTCTAGCACCATTAACATTTGTTGTGAAGGTTACCTACATAGAGACAATATTTCTTTTGTAAAGAAATATTTCAAGGAACTGGAGAGATGGCTCCAGTTAAGAGCACTCACTGCTCTTTCAGAGGACCCGGGTTCAGTTCCCAGCACCCACATGGTGGCTAACAACCATCTGTAACTCCAATTCCAGGGGATCTGATGCCGATGCCCTCTTCTGACCACTACAGGAACTGCACAACACAGGTGCACTTACATATACAGAGGCAAGATTCATACACATAAAATAAAAATAAATAAAAATTTTTAAAAAGAAATATTTCAAATAAGAATGTTAAAATAAAAACAAATTATTCTTAAGGCCTGAACCTAATGGCCTTATTCCTTTTCCAGATGGAAGCTTCACAAATAAAACTATAACCTTCACTTATAATAAAAACATGCCTTCCCTCCTTTGTGCAACCCTGTTGGCTCTACCTTATCAGCTCTAAGCTATCTAATCCATCCCATAAACCATTTGATAATCTTATTTGACAAAAAGGAGAGAGGTTGTTCATTAGCAACCCATTGAGATGTAACTTTAGCATCCCCATGGTGGCCCATATATGTGCATATATGACTACTATAAAGACACAGAGTGATTTTCTTGAGAGGCCCACACTTGGGTGTGTACTATCCTTTCCCTAAGCACCCACTTTCTGTTAATACCTATGCTTAAGTCCATGTTAAAAACCTTGTCTTGATAATCTACTTTGCTTTACACTAACTGGTCCTGAAATCATTTTCTGTGGCAGAATCAAGAATCCTAGCAGAGAGTTGCCACCGTTTTCTGCTTGGATGAACCAGGAGCACAACCCCTCTGCCATCTCCTCACTGCACTGTGCCTTGCACTGCCGCAGCCATGACCACCATGCCCTATCAGCGGGGTGCCAGAACTACTCTGAGGATGTCAAGCTGTGTTCAATCCCCAGAACAACCTGGAACTCAACAGCAGCCATAACCAAATACTTTCTTCACCAATCTGGTGAGGATAGAAACATGCTGAGAAACTGATGATGCTGCAGAACCAACTAAGTGGCCAAATCTAGAACGGATCGTGATGACCAGGAGAAACAGGCTGAGTACAATGAAGTGTGAGGTAGTCGTACTGGAACTGCACAAACTGGGCACAGACAAAAATTGGCCCCACTGTGTGACTTCATTGAGGTTCATTACCTGAATGAGTGGGTGAAATCCATCTCTTTGACAAGCTATCGTGGGACACAGTGATAATGAGAGCTAAACTGACTGCCCCAAAGCCACAGAGTGACTTCACTAGTCACCAAAGCAGGATGTGCATGCTGGGGTTACCTTTCCCTTTTCTACACATCACACCAAAATAGAGGTGTCTGAAAAGAACTCCTAAGGTAGCTACAGATTGCCGCTGTGTCTCGGGTTCCCAGACCCCACTGTTAGTGACAAAAATGAGGTCATAAGAATGGGGCCATAATGTAGTAGATTCAATATACTTATAGAAAAAGGGGGGGGGTGTTGCTGGAGAGATGGCTCAGAGACTAGGAGAATTTGCTGCTCTTGTAGAGGACCAAGGTTTGGTTCCCAGCACCCACGTCAGGCAGTGTATAACCACCTGTAATTCCAGTTCCAGGGGATCTGACACCCTCTGCTGGCCTCCCCTGGTACCTGCATGCATACACAAACTTTTTTAAAAGGAGAGGGTACTGGGATGAAACTCAGTAATAGAGCATATGCCTAACATCCATAAGGTCCCCAGTTCAAACCCAAGCACATAAGATGAAGAGGAAGGAGGAAGAGGAGGAGGAGGAAGAGGAGGAGGAGGAGTGGGAGGTATCACCAAGGATGCATGCACCAAGGGAAAAGGCCATGTACAAGTAAGTCAAGGAGAAAGACTTCAGGAGAAAACCTCAGCCCATTACACCTTGATCTTGGATATCCAGCCTCCAGACCAGCACCCACCTTGTGTTGGCCTGCACTGAACCATACCCAGCTAGGCAATATTATAGCACTTTGTTCCAGCAGCCCTTGTAGACTAATACAAACGCAACTCCCAGCTGCTCTTGCCATAAAGCCAGAGGTTGATAATCAGATAATTCTGCCTTATCTGTTCTAATTATCACACTTTCTATTCTTTTTTTTATTGTGTTAGAACATTGTCTCATAAAAATACTGAGTAATCTCAGAGTTAAGACACTCCCTTGTCTTGTTCCTAATGAGAATACCTTTGGCATTTTATGGATGAACACCACATTTGCTGCTGGATCCTGATCAATACCTTTCTTCAAATTAATCAATCTTGAAAAACCCATCCTATTCCTACCCACCTCTCTGGACACCCTCCTGTTGTTTCCCTCCCACACTGGCTGTGGTGCAAGCAGAAGAAACAGTCTCTTTTGTTCTCCATGTCTTGGTGCATTCTCTTTTTTAATCCCAGGAACACCATCCTCAACTTTCAAATATCTGCAGCTCAAAGAGAACCAGCTTCAATTTAAGTTCCTCTTTAGTTGCAGAACAGAGAGAAGAAGATTCCTGCTTGCTCTACTTTGCTTCTCTGTTGCTGTGATAAAACTCCAACCAAAAGCAAATTGGGGAGGAAAGGGCTTATTTGGCTTATAGCTAGCTCACAGTCCATCATTAAGGGAAGTCAAGGCAAGATGTCAAGGCAGGAACCTGGAGGCAGAGCTGAAACAGAGACCACGGAGGAATGCTGCCTAGGGATGGCAGTGCCTGCAGTGGGCTGGGACCTCCCACACCAACTAGTAATTAAGAAAATGCCTCACAGATGTGACCATGGACCAATCTGATTTGGGAAATTCTTTAGTTGAGGTTCTCTCTGCCCAGGTGACTCTAGTTAGTGTGACACACTGCTTTTTCCCCTTTTGAAAGAAACAATGCCATCCTTCTTAAATTACTCCCTCATGATAGAGGTGGGTGGTCTGAATGCACTGCTTCTATCACTAGGTGGTCCTAGAGGTCAGATCCCAGGTTGGACTCTTCTTCCGTTGCCTGGGCTCATAAGTGATGTTTCTGTGTGTTTGGTACCCATTGGCAGGGCTACCTTTTGAGAGAGAGGATAGTGGGATTTTGTCACCCTTTTCTTATCCCAGTTTCTCCATTGTGACTGGATGGATACATCTGGTGGCCTTTTGTTCTGGGAGGCCTGTTCTGGGCTGTTTGGTTCAGTTCAGTAGATAGGGAGGAAGAATGAGTTGGTTGCAATTACTTACAACCAAGGAATTCATACAAATCCCACTCAGGCTGGGCGTGGTGGTGCACACCACACCTTTAATCCCAGCACTTGGGAGGCAGAGGCAGGCGGATCTTTGGGAGTTCGAGGCCAGCCTGGTCTACATAGTGAGTTCCAGGACAGCTGGGGCTACAGGGAGAGTCTCAAAAAGACTAAATAAATAAATAAATCCCACTCAACTATGCATACAGCTCAATACCCAGTGAATGGAGTGAGCACAAAGGGTTTGCTTCTTCTCTTTTCCCTGGTTTTAGGGATCAAACCCAGAGCCTCACACAGGCTAGGCAAGCACCACTGAACTATATCTCCAACCATGTTTTAATGTTTGTGATGGTAGCGGTATTTTTTGTTATTGTTTATTTTTTTATTGCTTTTTTACATTTTTACTAATTTATTACAGCACCTCCACACATCATGGGGTATGTGTGGAGGTCAGAGAACAACTTCTGGAACTTTCAGGAGTCTTTTCTCCCCTTATACCATGTGAGCTCTGGGAATCCAATTCATGTCATCAGGCTTGGCAGCAGGTAAGTTTATTCACTGAGTCCACTCACCTGCCCCTGTTTTTGTTTTTTGACACATAGTTTAACTATGTAGGCGAGGCCGGCCTAGAACTCACTGTGGAGCCCAGGCTAGCCTTGAATTTATCTTCATCCTACCTGTCAGTCTTTTGAGTGCTGAGTTACAGATTGGGCTGCAATACCCAGTTAGGATTACAGGAGTGCACTAACATGCTGGGCTACATGGTAGTGTGTTTGTGCTGCTGTTCAGAATTAGAATTTTAAAATGTTGTCATTTTAAAAACCCTGAATCACCTGGGCCTGGTAGAGAGGCCTGTAATCCCAGCTACTCAGGAGGCTGTGGCAGGAGACTCACAAGTTCAAGGTCTGCCTGAGCTATACACTGAATTAAAAGACAGCCCAGGTAATTTAGTGAGACCTCTGCCTACAATTCCAGCATTTGGGAGAAAGAGGCAGAAGGATTGCTACAAGTTCAAGGCTAGCCAGAGCTACACAGTGAGATCTTGTCCCAAAAAACTAATAAATCAATTAACTAACTAACTAACTAACTAACTAACTAACTAAGGCTGGGGCTATAGGTCAGTAGCAGGGTCTGTGTTCAGCATACTTAAGGGCCTGGTTCTATCTCTAGCAATGCAAATCAAAACAAAAAATAGGACCTGTGGAATAGCTTAGTGAGTAGGGGCGCTTGCCACCAGACCTGATGACTTGAATTCAATCTCTGGGACCCACATGGTGGAAGGAGAGAACCAACTCCTGCAAGTTGTCCTGTGGCCTCTGTGGCATGTGTGTGCTCATATACACACACAAACGCACACGTATATATAAAATAAATAAATAATTTTTTTTTGGTCTTTTTGAGACAGGGTCTCCTTGTAGCCCCAGCTGGCCTGGATTCGCTATGGAGGCCACATTGTCCAGGAGCTCACAGAGATCTGCCTGCCTCTGCCTCCCGAGTGCTGGGATTAAAGGCGTGTGCCACCACGCCCGGCCTTAAATAAAAGGGGCTGGAGTGAGGGCTCAGTGGTTAAGAGCAATGACTGCTCTTGCAGAGGACCTGGGTTCAGTTCCCAGCACCCACATGGCAGCTCACAACCTCTGTAACTCCAGTTCCAGGGGATCTAATGCCTTCTTCTGACCTCCACAGACATTGAATGACATGGGTACACTTACATACATGAAGGCAATATATTCATAGACATTAAAAAGAAGCAGCTGGACGTGGTGACACATGCCTTTAATTCCAGCACTTGGGAGGCAGAGGCAGGTGGATCTCTGTGAGTTCAAAGCCAGCCTGGTCTACATACTGAGTTCCAGGCCAGTTGGGGCTATAGGGAGCCCCTGTTTCAAAAAAAAAAAAAAAAAAAAAAAGTAAACAAAGTTAAATCCTGAATCCAGAGTCTAGTTAATTTTATAATTCAGCTTCCCATAGACAACATCTGCTTCGGTCAACAGTTATTAGATAAAGTGCCCTGAGCATGCAAGACACATCGAGAACTCTGAGGATTGTTGAACCACAACATGGAATAAAATTTGGTCCCATTCTACTGTGTAAAAAGCATTGTTTTTCCTCTGTTGACTATGGTTGCTTACTTGACCTATGACCTGCATGTGTTATTCTCTCATGACTGCGCTCATGAGAGAAATCTGAGTAGGCATGACTATATTTCTGACTTGCATTATTTCCTTCCTTTTTTTTTCCCAAAACTTTTACTCTTGGCAACACTGTATAAAAGATTTCCTCTTAGAAATGTAGCCAGTTTCTTGGCTAAAAGTTAAAATGTCCTTCGGCCTTAGCAACATGCTCTGTTCCAAAGGCTAAAAATGTCAAAAGTATTTGGGAGTTTGTATCTAATCCTTAAAAGATTTTAGGGTTACCTCTTCAGAGGGGGGAATGTTGGAGGGGAGGGAGTAGGCATGGATTTGATCAAAACACCTTATATATATGTATGGAATTCTCAATAAAGTTTTTATAAAAATTAAAAAAAAAAATTAGCGGGGTGTGGTGGAGCACGCCTTTAAACCCAGCACTCGGGAGGCAGAGGCAAGCAGATCTCTGTGAGTTCAAGGCCAGCCTGGTCTACATAGCAAGTTCCAGGACAGGTACAGGGAGACTCTGTCTCAAAAAAGACCAAAAAAAAAAAAAAAAAAAAAATTAAAGGACAGCTGGGTATGATGACATGTGCCTTTAATCCCAGCACTTGAGGCAGAGTCTGGCAGATCTCTTTGAGTTTGAAGCCAGCCTGGTCTATGTAGAGAGTTTCAGGCCAGCCAGGGCAACATAGTTAGACCCTGTCTCATTAAAATAAAAACAAAAGAAAAAAAATAACTAAAAGACATCTAAGGGTTGGGAATATAGCTAAATGATAAGAGTGCTTGCCTAGCATGCAAAGGACCTGAGTTCAATCCCCAGTATCACAATAAGGAAAGAGAGAGAGGGAGGGAGGGAGGGAGCGCTAAAACAAATATGAGAAAAAAGCCAATACTTTCTTACTTTCCAAAGTAAGTATTTTTTCTGTGTCCTTGGAAACTTTCATTAACAAATTTCAATAACAAAATAAACTATTGAAAAGATTCAGTAAAAATAAATAAAGAGATCTCCTAATTTCAGAAAAAAAAGATTTCCCCTTTCCTCCTTTGTATTTCTCTCTCTGTCTCTCTTTGTAGCGTTAAAGAATAAGATTGCCACATGTGATAAATTTTTATGAAATAGTCTCCTACTTAGAACAATGACTCCTCAAAAGTTTTAAGCCACTATGGGAAGTGGGGGAGGGAGGAAGATGACTCAGTGGTTAAGAGCACTCATTGCTCTTGAAGGGGACCCAGGTTCAATCCCAAGCACCTACGTTGGGCAGCTCACAACCACCTATAACTCCAGCTCTAGGGCATCTGATGCCTCTGTCCTCCACAGGTAACTACACTCACATTCATTCCCAAACACACACACAAAGACACACACACATACATATAATTAAAAATAAAATCATTCTTTAAAAAAAAAATAGGGGTTAGTAGCATGGCTCAGTGGTGAAACACTTGCCTAGCATGCACACAACTTTGGGTTCATGTCCTCTGGCCTCTGTGGCACACACACACACACACACACACACATACACACACAAATACATTCATAGCATATCAAAACAAGAACAAAAACCAAGCCAAAAAAAAAAAACCCCAAAAAACAAAAAACAGTTAAAAGAAGGGTGAGAATCTCAGTGATAGAACACTTGCCTAGCATACACTAGGCCCTAAGTTCAATCCCCAGTACTGTAAAAATAAATAATAAATGTACATATCAGAATATTTCTAAACCTACATTTGATGATTCACAGTGCACAATTTGGCATTGCTGTGCTCACAAGAAATCAGCAAACTTAGAAATACAGTAAGGAGATGAAAAGTTTTTGTTATTTATTTCTCTGTCTCTGTCTCTCTTTCTCCCTCCCCCTCCCCCTGTATGTATATACATGTGGTGTGAATTTGGAGGTCAGAGGACAACTTTCAGGAGTCAGTCTTCTCCTCCCAGGGACCAAAATCAGGTCATCAGGCTTGGTAGCTGCCCATTCCCCTATACACATGATTTGGGGCAAATCTCATAAATTCTCTAAGCCTTGGCCCTTTTATCTAGAAAATGTGCTATCCTAACTGTAAGCCCCATGTCACCCTAAATTTCTGTTTTTAGATTGTACACATCAGATGATATGGAAGAGAAAAAAACCTAAGGCAGTCAGGAAACAGGAGAAATAGCAAAGAAAAATGTAGGAAAAAGAAAATTCTAGGGACAAAAAAAGGCAACTGAAATAAATCTAGGCAGGAGCTGGAGAGATGGCTCAACAGTTAAGAGCACTGGCTGTTCTTACAGATGACCCTGGTTTGATTCCTAGCACCCACTTGGCAGCTAACAACTGTCCCTAACTCTAGTTCCAGGGGATCTAATGCAATCTTCTGACCTCCGTGAGCATTGCATGACACAGGTGCACTTACATACATGCACAGATAATACACTCATACACATAAAATAAAAATAATAAATAAAATATATTTTTTTTAAACCCAAGCAGCAGAACATCAGGGAGTAAAGTAAAACAAGGTTTAAAAAAAAAAAAAGAAAGAAAGAAATGAGGGGCTGGATAGATGGCTCAGCAGTTAAGAACACTTGCTGTACTTCCAGAGGACCTGGGTTTGACTCCCAAGACCCACATGGCAGCTAACAATCATTTGTTACAGAGGATCCAATGCCCCTTCTGACCTCCACAGACATTGCACAACACGGGTGCACTTACAAACATGCAGGCAAAATACTCATACACATAAAAAAATAAAAAGGGGCTGGAGAGATGGCTCAGTGGTTAGGAGCACTGGCTGCTCTTGCAGAGGACCCAGGCGTGATTCCCAGCACCCATATGGTGGCTAGCAACCTTCAACCGTCCATCACCCCAGTTTTAGGCCAGGTGAAAATGACATCCTCTTCTGACCTCAGCAAACATTACACAGCACCAGTGGATTTACATACATGCAAGCAATACACACGTACACATAAAAAGAAGGTAAATAAATTAAATTAAATTAAAATGAAAATAAATAGAATATTTCTTAAATGAAATCAAAGATTAAATGTTAATTGCAAAGATAAATGACATTTAATTTGTAGATCTGAAGAGAAAAAGGTAGTATTTTTTTCTTTTTTTTTTTTTGCACAGATATTACTTTATTTAGAATCTTTTTAAAAAAAAAATTTTTTTTTTTGAGACAGGGTTTTGCTGTAACCCCAGCTGGCCCGGAACTCACTATGTAGACTAGGCTAACTCAGACACTCCCCCCGCCCCTCGCCTCTGCCTCCCCAGTGCTGGGATTAAAGGCGTGGGCCACCACAAACAGCTAATTAGCTTTATTTACAGAGCATGGATTTTTTTTTTTTTTTTTTTTTAGTTACTAATGGTGCCGAGATAACATCATTAGGCAAGAATGCCAGTTTAAAAGAAATTTATGCAGAATCCAAAAAATCAGATGTTGGTGCTCCTTTAGGAAGAGGCAGGCGGGCCAGCAGCTCCCCAGGCATCAGAGCTCCCAATGCCTCAGCTACTCGGAAGCAGTTCTGTTGCGGTCGGTAGATTTTGAAGACAAGGCACCGTTACTGTGTCCCTAGCAAAGCCCATAGCACGCAGGTTTTCTATTTTTTTTTTTTTTTGGCGTACTCTGGTGCTGCAGCATACACTCGTGCCCACAGTCCAGCTGTTTGAACATTTCAGGACTTTGCACTGATTTGCTACTACTGCGCCTTGCTGGTCATCTCATTCTGCTGCTTGCGAGGACAACACGACGTGCAGTCATTGCTGCTCTACTGCCCATTGACCTCTCAGGATATCCAAGCAAATAGCCCCTGTGATGGGACCAATATTAGATGCCGTATTTTAGTGATAACCCGTGCCTTAAATGGATATGTTTCTGGTATTTTTATCTCTAGTTGATACCGTCCTCCTTCAGATGGGAGGTCCTGCTATTTCTCTTCTTAATTCTGTAAAATTCTCAAGATCTACTTTAATTTTTGCTCTTCAGCACCTTCTTGAATTCCCCATTGATTTGCTGCACCTCGTTGTTGGCTGTGTCTCACAGCAGCCTCTCCTGGTGATTCAGACCCAAGCACACGGCTGCTTCCATTACCGCCTGTGCTGCCACATTCCCCTACAGTGTTTCATTTCTTTTTTATCTGTGTGTGTGTGTGTGTGTGTGTGTGTGTGTGTGTGTGTGTGTGTGGTGTGTGCATCTGTGAGCGCAGATGCCTGTGACTACCAGAAGAGGGTATCAGATTCCTCAGAGCTAGAATTAGATAGTTGTAAGCCACCCAATATAGGTGCTGGGAACTAAACTCAGGTCCTCTGCAAAAGCAGCAAGTGCTCCTGACGACTGAGCCATCTCTCCAGCCCCATTTCTTTTGTTTTGATTAACTTTTCAGTAGCTTTCTGTAGGGTTTGGCAATTGGGGGAGATGGGGGAAGGGGGGCTGGTGCCTATTACTTTGGTTTAACAGCCTCTAGAAAGTGGTAGTTACCCAGTGAATAAATAACTTTTTGAAGGAGAAGCTGTGGGTGAGAGGAGACTGTGAAGGGTCACTCAGGAATGACTTATCCAATTTTGCTGGGTTTCTTCCAGAAAACTCCCAAAGAATGATCACATTTTGTGATTTCATCCAGCCTCGAAACAGCAGCTGGTACAGATTGGGGAACTAATGCTTAACTGATGGCCTCCTGACCAATGTGTCAATGGGTCATGCTGTCACGGGATGTTGTATGAGTGGCTTGTTCTGATTCTGTTGGTTGGTTAGAAATTTGCTGAGGTGCTAGAGGCAACACTGCACAAACAGAAACAATAGCCCCTCAGACGGACCTGGGCTCGGCACAGGGGGAAGGAGGGGAGCCTGTTCATTCTCAGCCTTTCCCTCCCCACCCCTCTGTTCCAACAACTGTTTTGCTCCTGGGGCCACGAGTAGAGCGCATCTCTCTGTGGCTTCCCTTTAACCCTTGTAGGCTCATGAGAACTTGACAAGCTCCTTTTGTGTCCCTCATTTTCTACATCCTCAACAGGAAATGATCATAGATGTATCATATCAAGCAGACTAACAGTGCCTACCACAAAGTCTTACACAGAAAGGAAGCTTGAAAATGTTCATTATTCTTATATGTTTTCCTCTATGGACATTTCTCTTTTCCTTCTAAAGAATAGGTGGGGGGTGGGGGCAGGAAAATGGTCAGGGGTTAAAGGTGCTTGGTGTCAAGCCTCATGATTTGAGTTTAATCCCTGGGACCCACATGGTAGAAGGAGAGAAACAACTCCCACAAATTGTTCTCTGACCTCCATATGCACTGTGGCACACGCCTCCAACCAATAAACAAATATAATTTTTAAAAAATTATTTTTATTTTATGTGTATGAGTGTATTGTCTGCTTGTATGTGAGTGCATCCGTGACGTGCAGTGCCACGGAGGTGAGAAGAGGGCTTGGGATGCCACTGGAACTGGAGTTAAGGATGGTTTGCAGTCACCATGTGGGTGCTGGGAGTTGAACCTGGGTCCTCTGCAAGAGCAGTCAGTGCTCTTAGCCACTGAGCCATCTCTCCAGCCCCAACAAATAAATATAATTTAACTTTTTCTTTTCTTTTTTGTCTTTTTGAAACAGGGTCTCCTTGTAGCCCCAGCTGTCCTGAAACTCACTATGTAAACCAGGCTGACCTCAAACTCACAACGATCCGCCTGCCTCTGCCTCCCAAGTGCTGGGATTAAAGGTGTGCATCACCATACCCAGCCTAATTTAAAAAATTTTAAAAGGATAGATGATAGAGCTGAAGAGATAGCTCAGCAGTTAAGAGCACAGACTGCTCTAACAGAGGGCCTGGGTTCCATTCCCAGCATGCACATGGTACCTCACAACCAGTTAACTCCAGTTACTCTAGTTCCAGGAGATCCAATGCCCTCTCTGGCCTCCTCTGACACCAGGCATGCATGTGGTGTGCATATATCCATGTAGGCAAACATTCATACCCATTAAAAAAAAATAAAATGAAAAGAAATGGTTTGGGAATTAAGTGCACTGGTGGCTCAGGCAGAGGACTTATGTTCAGTTCCTAGCACATGGCAGCTCGCAACCAACCATAACTCCAGGTCCAGGGGACTGAACACACTCTTCCGACTTCTGTGAGCATTGCATGCACATGGTATACTTAAATACATGAAAGCAAAACCCTCACACACATAAAAAATAAAAATAAATAAGCTGGACATGGTACCACATGCCTTTAAACACAGCATTTGGGAGGTAAAGACGCAATTTCTGTGAGTTTGAGGCCAGCCTGATCTGCATAGTGAGTTCCAGGCCCTCCAGGGCTACATGGTGAGAACCTGTCTCCAAAAAATAATAATAAAGAATAATATATATATATTTAATTAAAAAGAACAGACAAGGGGCTGGGGATATACAGAGTGCTTGCTTAGCATGCATGAAGCCCTGGGTTCAATCTTCAGTACCATATAAACCCAGCACGGTCATGGATGCCTATAATCCAAGGATGTGGGAGTTGAAAGTAGGAGGATCAGAAGTTTGAGGTCAGTGTCAGCTACATGCAAACCATTTAGAGCAGACCATCCTATTTCAGAAGTTTTCTTTGAAGAACCCTGTTAACGGCTTCAAGCCAGAAATGAGAATATTTTCTAATGCAATAGTCCTGCCAGACTTTATAGGTAGAGTCCGTAGTAAACTAGGTTCCAAGTCACAGAGTCTTGGGTTTCAGAGACAGAAAACTTACTCAGAAAAAGCTTCTGGATTATTCTATCAGAAAACATCATACCATCTCTCTTTATGTTCAGAGAGTCCTGACTTTTGGTAGTTTGGGTTGTATGCTGCTGCCTTGAGGTAGCAATATCCTGTTTTAAACAGAATGTTGTTGGTTGAACCGAGTCTCTACAATAGATAAAAGTCAAGTTAAGCCCTGTATCTGTGGATGTGACCTATTTGGAAATTAGGTCTTTTGCTGATGTAAAAAAGTTCGAATGAGTTTATATAGGAGCCCCAATCCAATGACTAGTGACTTTATAAAAAGAGGGGCTGTAGACACAGATGCCCAATAATGGAAGCATAAATTGTAGTGACATATCAATAAGCTAACGCCAAGGGCTGCTAGATGCCACTGTTAGCCTCTAAGTGAGACTGGCATTACTGGGGAAGCCCCTATTAATGTACTTTCAAAGCATCCATTCCTTTATTTCCAGCTAAAATTTTATGATTCAAGCTGAACACGCCCGAGGTATTCCTGCCGTTGGCTTGAACCTTTTAAATGAGTACCTGGAGCTGTGTCCAAAAATGTGTCTCATATCTTTTCTTCTTAAATTATGAACTGAATCTAAATGTGCTTAGGAATGTACTGCTTAACTGAACATGCTTAGGAATGGGCCCACCCCTGTATAAATATGCACAAACTCCCTGAATAAACTTCTCCACACTTCCTTTGTTTATAGAAGACATTGTTTTGGACATAACTCCAGGCTTCCCTTGCCTATTCTTAAGTCTTTGGCTTGGATGGAACTTACTGTGTTTGGTTATACCCCCAGAGGCTGGAAGAGGTAAGCTAATACAGGCCAAGGAACACCAAAGACTGCAGGCAACTACCCGGGCCCTCCAGAGGGAACACAGCCTGCTGACACCTTGATGGTGAAATTCTGGCCCCCAGAACTGTGAGCTGAGGCATTTCTGTTGTTTTCAGCCTCCTGGCTTATGCTAATTTGCTACAGCAACCCCAGAAAACCCGTACACTAACCAAATGACCACATCTCTTTGTCCTAGTTTTTAGAAGTATTTATTTATTTGTGAGGCCACTGGTTGCTCTTGTAGAGGACCTGGGTTCAGGTCCCAACACACACATGGCAGTTAACAACCATCCACAACTCCAGTTCCAGGTGATCTGATGCCCTCTTCTGACCTCTGTGGGCATTACATGACACAGGTGTACTTACATCATGTAGGCAAAATACTCATACACAGAAAATAAAAATAATTAATAAAAATTTAAAAGTATTTATTTGTTTTTAAATTTATTTTTATTTTATACATTTTTTGCCTGCATGTATGTAAGTGCATCAGTGTATCCAATTCCCTAGAACTGTAGTTACAGATGGTTGTTAGCCAACATGTGAGTGTTGGGAACTTGACCCTGGTCCTCTGCAAGAGTAGCCGGTGCCCTTAACCACTGAGCCATTTCTCCAGCCCCTATTTATTTGGTTTTTGAGACAAGGCCTCATGTAGCTGAAGATGTCCCAGTCCTCCTGCCTCCACCTCCCAAATGCTGAGATTACAGAGATTACAAACATGAGTCACTGTGCCTGGCTGTCTTTCTTATTTCACTCAGTAAAATAGAACAAACTTTGCTTTCAACAGTTCTGAGATTTTTGAAGAAAACTAGAATAATGATTTGTGTATTCTTTGTGTCTGTGATAAATGTGTGTTGTAGGAGCATGTGTGTGCTTGACTGTGTCCCATTGTGGAGGCCAGAGGTCAATACCAGGTATCTTTCTCTACCGCTCTCCACCTTATTTTTTGAGACAGGATCTCATATATCCCAGGTTAGCCTTAAACTATGTAGCTGAGGATGACCTTGAACTCTTCCTCCTGCTTCTACCTCGGAGTGGTGCCACCACACCCATTTTATGACATGCTATGAATCTAACTCAGGGCATCGTGCTTCCTAAGTAAACTCTTCCCCAACTGAGTTACATCCTTAGCTCATGGCCCATGTATCTTAATCTATACTTGGGCTGGAAAAGACTTTTGACGAAGGAGTTGGTAAGCCCTAGAAAGAAATAGAAGTATTTCAGAGGACCTACCCAGGACAGCTACAAGAGGCTGCATGGTACCACAGTGTGTGGGGGCATGGGGCTTCTGGTTCACCCTCTGCACATGCCCCCGTTTTCTTCCTGTGATCTCAGAACGCAGTATGTCCTCATGGTATTTGGGCTCCATGCAGGCTGCCATGAGAGGTCACAGGGCTCCCTGTCTTCTTCCTTTCTCTCATCTTTTTTCTTATCTGACTGACTTTTCTCTCATCAGAACTTGTTATGCTCATCATCTCTGCTTGGTACCTTATAGTAACTTTCATTCTGATTCATTGGTGATGCCATATCCGAGAAAAATGTTGTTTTTCCCATTCTAATGGAAACTCGATTATCTATCTCTACCTATTCATGGACTTGTAATAGATGGATTATTATTTCCATTGAATGGATTCTTTTCTTGCTAGATTATAAAGATGGGTGTAAATGGAACACAGCCTTGGTTCTGAGAGCTGTTTTGCTCTTTTGGTAATTTGTGAAATTGTAAACCCTGTGGCCTATGTGTTTTTATGCCTCCCACTCCAGTAATGAGTCACATAGAACCTAGAACAGAAACTAGGCTGGTGACCTCAAAAGAGATTGTTGCTTAATGACACCATCATTAGCAAGACCTCCTACTTTCTGACTCAATAAAAGTTCCATTTTGCTGGTTGAAAGAGGAATATTTTGTCATGGTGCTGGGGATGTTTGTATGCTTGCTTTTTGGGCTCAGTGTTAACCCTTTTTTGGGATATTGTACATGTTTCTTCTTCTTCATGCCCCCAAGAAAAATACGAATAGTTATTTGATTTATTTTTTTTATGTGCATACAATCTTTTGACTTGTATTTTGTCTTTTAAAAATATTTTAATTATTATTGTTAATTTATGTGTATGAGTGTATTGCCTGCATGTATGTAAATGCATCCATGTCATGCAATGCCTGTGGAGGTCAGAAGAGGGCGTCAGATCCCCCAGAACTGGAGTTATGGATGGTTGTTAGCTGCCATGTGGGTACTGGGAATCAACCCCGGGTCTTCTGCAAGAGCAGCCAGTGCTCCAGCCTCTCGTCTTATTTTTGTATATCTTTTGTTGTTGTTCTTTTATTTTTTCTTGAGACAGGGTCTTGTTCCTGTAGTCTAATCTGTCTTCAAATTTGCTGTGTAACTGAGGATGACCTTGAAGATCTTAGATCTTGCCTCCACCTCTAGAGTGATAGGATTCCAGGTGTATATCACCATGCTGGTTTATGTGTGCTAGAGATTGAATCCAGGCTTTGTGCATGCTTGACAACACTTTACCAACTGAGCTATATCCCCAACCTATCTTTTTGTTTGTTTGTTTGTTTTAAAGCTACAACACTGTCATTAGATGATCCATACTTACAATCCCAGCACTTGGAGCCTGAAACAAGGAGGATTTTGAGTTTGAGGCCAGACAGGACCTCAGAGTGAGACTCAGTCTTAAACAAAACAAAACAGAACAAACAAAAATAAAAGGGCAATCCTTTCCCACAGTGGATATTGGTTGGTCATGACTTTTAAAAACCCTTAGGTTATTCTCACTCATTTAGAGTCCGAGTGCTATTTTTAGCACAGGAAGCCTGTGGCTTTAGGTTGTTTTTGTAGTGAAAATAAATCAGTTCTTAATGATGTTTTTGCATATATTTACATGCTCTCTCTGAAATACTTTAAAAAGTGATTTTCCTTTGCCCAAATACTTTATAGGGCATACCAACCATGGATAGAATATATCAACCATGGATAGATTGTGGCAAGTATCTGGCTTACATCTATCTGTCTGTACTATTTCTTTTTTATTTTGTCTGTTGGAGATAGGGTCTCCCTCTAGCCCCAGCTGGCTTGGAGCTCACTCTATATACCAGGTTGGCCTCAGTCTCACAGAGATCTGCCTACCTCTGGGTCCCAAGTACTGGGATTAAAGGCATGTGCCACCACACCCAGCTACATTGTTTCTTATATTTCATATTGTGTATAGAGAAAGGATCCACAGTTTCTAGGACAAACGGTATACTTTGTATGACTTTTCTCATTACTGTGACAAAACACTTGACAGCAGCAACTTAGTTTACTTTGGCTCACAGTTTGAGGGTGTACCATCACAACAGGGAAGGCATGGCTGCAGGGGCGTGAGATAGCTGGTCACATTTGTCCACAGTCAGGAAGCAGAGAGAGATGAATGCTGGTCCCCAGGTGACTTCCTCCTTTCCCCTGTTCTTGAGTCTGAGATGGTATCACCCAAATTCAGGCTGGGCCTTCCTCCCTCACTTAAACCTCTCTGGAAACACCTTCACAGACACATACAAGAGGTGTGTTTCTTAGGTGATTCCAAATTCAGCCAAATTGATGATGATTAGCTCTCACAGACCACAGGATGGTTAGGGATGATGGGAAAAGGAGGGAAGAGTAGGGAAGCTGGCAGTGAGATCTTTGGTTGATGATTTGGGACTTGTGTTCTGCTAAACTTCATCTCTTGAACTGCTGATCTCTCAAATGTGACTGCCTTTAGAGACAAGACTCCTAAAAAGCTAATTAAGGTAAAATGAGGTCAGTAGAATGAAGCCTAATTCAAGATGGTGTCCTTATAAGAAGAGGAGGAAATCAAGACACACAGAACACACAGACTGAGAGATAAGCATGTGAGAACACAGTGAGACAGGCCCAACTATAAGCCAGAGAAAGAATGGTCTCGAAAGAAATCCATGCTGCCCTAACCTTGATCTTGGATTTCCAGCCTTCAGAACTGAGGAAGTGAATTTTGGTTGGCTAAGCCTCATCACCTGTGGTCCTTTGTTATGGCAGTGCCAGTAGACTAATACAGTTAGGTTCCATCGCCTGTCCTTCCTGCTCTGAAGGCCAACTTGAAGGGAAGGGGAAGGGCCTGTGGCAGAGAATGAATGGCAGAGCCATTGATTTGGATTTCTTCTCAGTACAATTTAGAAAGCTCTGAGTAAGTCATCAGATGCAGGCTGGCTAGCAGAGAAGGGACCCTTTTAGAAGAGCGCAAAAAGGCCAAAGTGTGGGTAACAAAAAACACACTCAGGTCAGCAGAGGCAGAGAGAGGTGGATGCACATGTTCATACCTTAGTGATCTGGCTGCTGTCATATTCTGTGTCCTGAGAGATGATGATCTACTTTTTCTTGGAAATAAATAGAGCTGTAGGAGGAATGTGGATGGTGTATTCAAAGGAGCCATAAAAGGCAGTTATGGTGGCACACATCTGTAATCCCAGCACTTAGGTGGAAGCAGGAGGATCAGGAGTTCAAGGCTAGCCTTCAGCTGCATAGCAAGTTTGAAGCCAGCCTAGGCTGCATGAAACCTTGCCTAGTAAAAAAATAAGCAGGGGTGTTATCTCAGGGAGATGGCTTAGCAGGTAAAAGAGCTCACTGTACAAGCTTTACTACCTGAGTTCACTCCTGAAACTCACAGTGGAAGGAGAGAACCCACTCCTGAAAGTTGTCTTCTGATCTCTCCATATGCATGCTATGGCACATGCACCCCTAACTCACATATACCCATAT
>NW_008332149.1:4187969-4192969 GCF_000622305.1 Nannospalax galili | reverse complement strand
TTTCACGGAGTAGAATGACACGTTGACCCCCAACCCCAGTGAGTGGAACAGGATCCCTCCAAAAGATATTCAAAGTCCTAATTCTTGGACTCCATTAAGGTCACTTTATTAGAAAACAGGGCTGGGTGTGGTGATACGCACCTGTAATCCCAGCAAGTTAAGGGCCAGCCAGGCCTACACAGTGAGTTCCAGGCCAGTCAGGGCCATATAGTGAAATTCTGTCTCAAAACCAAAAACTAACTGGGTAACATGCAAAGAAAAAAAAGCTGTAGACTCCTTATCCCTGAATAGGACAACTATATCACATTTCTGCATCTCAAGGCTCAGGGATCATTGTAGAAGAGGGGGTGGAAAGATTTTAAGAGCCAGAGGGAGGTGGA
Organism: Nannospalax galili; assembly: GCF_000622305.1. Classification (NCBI taxonomy): domain Eukaryota; kingdom Metazoa; phylum Chordata; class Mammalia; order Rodentia; family Spalacidae; genus Nannospalax; species Nannospalax galili. The sequence goes on along the minus strand of NW_008332149.1, from coordinate 4,192,589 downwards.
TGACTCAAGAAAATCTTCCAGACAGCTGGTGAGTTATTCATATGAACTCACAGCAATGATGACAGCATGGACAAGTCCCATGTAAGCTCAAGCCAGATAAAATCCTAATACAAACGTAGGGAAGTAAGAAATCCCAACCCCACCTAAGGAAGTATTGGCAACCAGTGACCGGTGGGAAGGGGAGATTCAATCACATGTAAGGGTGAGACTCTTAGTACTCTTGGTAGGTTGACCAGCTCCAGTGGATGAACCCATACCTTCCTTCATTTTGGACTGACAGATTCCAAAACTGTGAGAGAATAAATGTATGTTTTTTAAAAATTACATTTATTTATTTCTGTATTTAGTTAGTTAAGACAGGGTCTCCTTGTAGCCCCAGCTGTCCTAGAACTCACTGTGTAGATCAGGCAGTGTAGATCCTCCTGCCTCCGCCTCCCAAGTGCTGGGATCAAAGGCATGTGCCACCATACCCTGCACGTCTATTTATTGAGGGGGCACATGCTTGCCACAGTAGTACAGGGATATTGGGGTGTCTTTGAGAGTGACTGGGCTTTTCTTAGCTCTTGGGTAGGTTTTTAACTCAGAAGTTAGGATGTTAGATGCTCATGAACACACAAAGTGTCCACTGAGTCAATTGCCTTTGGGTTCCGGTCTCGGGAATTTAAAGGATGGAATTCATGGAACACAGAGGGTGAGTTTAAAAAGAAGCATTTTATGCCGGGCGTGGTGGCTCACGCCTTTAATCCCAGCACTTGGGAGGCAGAGGCAGGCGGATCTTGGTGAGTTTGAGGCCAGCCTGGTCAAAAAAAAAAAAAAAAAGAAGAAGTATTTTATTACGGGAAGCTAAGAGGAAAAGGAGAAGGCAGAGCTTCCATACAGCAGGCGAAGTCCCTGGAGTGGAATAGCACTGAAGCCCACTGCCTTGGAATTAATAAGGTTTTATCAGATGCAGGCATGGAGGGGGATGAGCTGGTCATTCCTGTTTCCAGCCCAGGTGTCTGTTGCCTCTCAGTCATGTCTTCATGGTATGACTTCTATAGTTTTTAGGAAAAAGGTATTCCTTTAGGGGAAAAAAAGGAGGGAAAAAACAGACCCCACCCCAGGCATCCCTGGCCTCTGGCTAAGGCAGAACCAAAGATGTTTTGATTTAGCTACTTCTAGCATCTCTGGCTTCTAGAAAAGAGGAGTCTTCTGACAAATCCAAGGACATTTCCAGCTTTTAGTTTTTAAATATTCTATTTATTAATTTTTGTGTATGAGTGTATTTCCTGCATGTATGTAAGTGCACCCGTCTCATGCAATGCCTGCAGAAGAGGGTGTCAGATCCCTCAGAACTGGAGTTATGGATGGTTGTTGGCCCCATGTGGGTGTTGGGAATCAAAACTTGGTCCTCTGCAACAGCAGCCAGTGCTCTTGACTGCTGAGCCATCTCTCCAGCCCCCATCTCCAGCTCTTAGCCAAGGAAAAACTGCTCACTATTGGGGTCCTTTACCCTAACCAATTTCTATCTCCTGTGCTCACCAATGGTGTGTGTGTGTGTGTGTGTCTGTGTGTGTATCTGTGTGTGTCTGTGTGTCTGTGTGTATGTGTGTGTGTATCTGTGTGTGTGTGTGTGTGTGCATGTGTGTGTGTATCTGTGTGTGTCTGTGTGTGTGTCTGTGTGTGTCTGTGTGCGTGTGTGTGTGTCTGTGTGTGTCTGTGTGCGTGTGTGTGTGTCTGTGTGTGTCTGTGTGCGTGTGTGTGTGTCTGTGTGTGTCTGTGTGCGTGTGTGTGTGTCTGTGTGTGTCTGTGTGCGTGTGTGTGTGTCTGTGTGTGTCTGTGTGCGTGTGTGTGTGTCTGTGTGTGTCTGTGTGCGTGTGTGTGTGTCTGTGTGTGTCTGTGTGCGTGTGTGTGTATCTGTGTGTGTCTGTGTGCATGTGTGTGTGTATCTGTGTGTGTCTGTGTGTATGTCTGTGTGTGTGAGTGTGTCTGTGTGTGTGTAAGAATTTATGGGAGTCTGTCTTTCCTTCTGCCATTGTAGGTCCCCACTCAGGTGGTCTGGCTTGGTGGTAAGCATCTTTACACACTGAGCCATCTTGCTAACCCCTAAGTTTATGTTTTTAACCTCCCAAGTTTCAGGTCATTTTCATGGTAGCCCTAGCAAATGAATACAATCCCTACAGATGACAAGGATCCTGGCACCAAAGTCCTTCTCCCCTTGAACCCACAGGTGATCATCACCTCAATGAGCCGAAATCAGTGTGGCCCATTTCAGGCAGACCAAGAATATACAGAATTCTGATAGGGGTTGTGTTACCTTCCTACGGCTGCTGTAACAAATAACCACACACCTCAGGTGACATAAACTCATTCTGAAGATCAGTCCATAGTCTTACTGAGCAAAAGCAAGGTGGCAACAGGTCCCGGTCAATGCTGTAGGGAAGAGTTGGTTCCTTGCCTCTTCTAGCTCTGGTGATTGCTAGTTTCCCTTGGTTTGTGGCCACACCATATCCATCTTCAAGGTCACATGGTCTCTCTGTGTGCCAAGTCCCCTTCTGCTTCTCTCTTATGTGGTTGTATGTGATTGCTTGTATGTTCACCTGGATAGTCCTAATCACATCTACAAAGACTCTTTTTCTGTATAAGTAACTGTCCCAGTTTCCTTTCTGTAGCTGTGATAAAATGCCCTGACAAAAAACAACTTAAGGTAGAAAGGCTTTATTTGGTTTGGCATTCTAGTTTACAGTCCATCATTGTAAGGGGGTCAGCACAGGAACCTGAAGCAGCTGGTTACATCTACAGTCAGGAGCAGAGAGATGAGTGCACACATGCCAAGTGCTCAGCTGTCTCTGCTGTTGTACAGTCCATGCCCAAACCAGGAATGAGGCTTTCAGCCTGGATCTTCCCACATCAGTTAGAGGGTAATCCCCATAGACATGCCCACAGAACAACCTGATCTAGACAGTTCCACATTAAGACTCTCTCAGGTGATTATGCCAAGTTGACAATTAAAAATAGCCATCAGTAGCCAGGCGTGGTGGCACATGCCTTTAGTCCCAGCACTTGGGAGGCAGAGGCAGGCGGATCTCTCTGAGTTCAAGGCCAGCCTGGTCTACATAGTGAGTTCCAGGACAGCTGGGGCTACAGGGAGACTGTGTCTCAAAAAGACAAAAAAAAAATCAAACAAAAACAAAAAAACCTAGTCATCAGAATAAAAAAAAAAATTACTTATTTTATGTGTATGAGTGTTTTGGATGCATGTATGTAAGTGCACCACGTGTGCAATGCCTGTGGAGGCCAGAAGAGGGTGTTAGATTCCCTGGAACTGGAATTATGGAAGGTTTTTAGCAGTTATATGGCTGTTCGGAATTGAAGCCAGGTCCTCCGCAAGAACAGCCAGTGCTCTTAACCACTGAGCCCCATGTTGTTAATATTCTTGAGAATCATGGTTCAACTGACCACAGGGTTTAGAAGGTGTTTTTACTGAAATAGTAGATAAACTAAAACCACCCAGAGACAGGGCTGCACACAGTGCCTTCACCTAACTGGTTCTTTTGCTCTTATTGTTTGGTATGATAAGAGCATGGAGTGTGGAGAAGGGCCTCTCAGAACTTCAGAGAACATTCTGAATGGGCAGGCACTCACTCTTTCTTAAATTCTATTCCCTATCCTCCTTTAATTCCCATTGCAGTGAACCCTACCACAGAAATTCCATTCCTTCCCACAGATTAGGATCTGATCTCTGTGTCCTCAAGTATGCTGTAATCTTTAATTTATTATTTTAAATTTTTAATTTAAAATTATTGTGTGTATAGGGATGCACATGTGGAGGTCAGAGGACCATTTTGTGATGTTGGTTCTCTCCTTCCACCATTACATGGGGCTTGAACTGGGGTTGCCAGACCTATAGGGCAAGCATCTTTACCTGCTAGGCCATCTTGCCAGCCTTCCTGAAATCTTTAAATGTCTAGGCTTCTCTTCCATCATAGGTCTGATTATTTGCCCTGGGGATGCACAGAGTGACCTCGGACTCCCACTTCTGGAGAACAATGGTGGTATCTTGTGGCTTCCAGGCAGTGCCTTGTTTTGACAAAGCTGTGGCCAGGTTCCTGAGTCACCCAAGGACAAGCTCACCTTGCCACTATTGCATTTCTTCCCAAGACAAGCTTAACATTGAATATGAAAATACTTCCCTCTTATTAATAGTATTTTTTTAATCCACTCCTGGAAAATCTATAACCCTAGCATTATTGAATCAGAGATTCTTCCTAGCTGTTTTCACTATCAAGGCTCCACATGAACCAGGAATAGCTCTGTCTGAATCACTGGGATGAATGGTGCCAGCCTGGAACACGCAGCTTCCGATCTCTAAATTTATCTCCTAATAGAACTGTGCGTGTGTGTTCATGCAGCTATATGATTATTAGTGCATTAGAGAACTGCAGGGAGCAAGTCTGAGCTCAGCAAAGGGGGAGGGTACAAAATGGTACCGGAGACTGTTAGACAAAGAGCAGGCACCAAAGCCTCCTAGGAATAGAAGCACAGAAAGTTCTTCCGTGCCAGTACAGGGAACGAGATGTGCAGTGTCTGAAACTCTTTCAAATAGGGAGGGTCTTCTTTAGGAAGAACACAAAACAATTA